>NC_045962.1:52294533-52469081 GCF_010909765.2 Amblyraja radiata | reverse complement strand
TTGGACATCTGCGAGTATCGGGCACGAATCAAAAGGAGAGAAAGGGAGCCGGACGGCCGACCGGCGGATAGCACCAGGGAGTTTATAGATATATAGATATAGATATAGATATAGATAGATATAGATAGATAGATACTAGACTGTGCAGACCCGTTGGGTCTGCTCCCCCTACGCATATTTCAACCACTCAACCGTTCCACAACGCAAACCGTTCCCCCACGCAATATTCCACCACTCACGCATAGCCCCCAACTGCGCAGGCGCAGTTCATCTCCCTCATCCCCAGCAACCCCCCCCCCTCTTTCACCCTCCCTCTTCTTTCCCTCTCCTCCCCTCCCCAATCCTCCCTCATCTCTCCACTCCCTCTCCTTTCCCCTAACCTCAATCAACCTCCCTCCCTCTACTCTACTACTCCCTCCACCTACCCCACTCTATCCCCCACCTCCTCACCTCCGCCTATTCCCCCCCCCCACTAGCCCACCGACCCACCCCCCACTCCACTCCTCTCCCTCTATTACCAACTCCCTACCTCCCCCACTTCCCCTCCCCCCTCCTCCAATACTCCCATCCTACCTCCCCCACATCCCCCCTCTCCCTCCTACCCTCTCCTCTCCTTCAATCCCCCCATTCTCCCTCTTCACCTCACCAGGATCTTTCCCCTCTCCTCCTCCTCTCCCAATGCCTCCCTCACGTCTCCCTCCCTCATAAAAAGCAGCATCTGCAGTTCCTCCTCCACAGGTCATTCATTGTTAGCTGTGGTTTAGATCCCGTTGACTTGACGATGGACCAGTTTGCATCGTGTGTGTGAGTGTGTGTGTTACTCAAACTCCGCGCACAATGAAATCGTGATGTTTTTATTATTAAAAACTCAGCCACCGCTCGGCCCGTCCCCGTCCTGCCCGGACCACCGCTGCTGCCGCTCACACGTGCCTTACCTGCCCGCTGCTGCCGCCATGCCCGCCTGCCTGCCTTGCTCGCTGCCACCTCCAGGCCTTGCCATGGGGGGGGGGGGGGGCAGAGTGGTGGTGTCGGTGTTCGGCACGGGGGGCCCCACGAATTTCGACGAGCTGGTGGAGATCTCCTCCAAGAGGGCCATGAGGGTGAGTTACAGTAGCGGAGCGGAGGAGACGGATGGTCGCCGCCATTCACCCTGGGTGGCGGGTAGACGGGACCACCATTGACGCAGAAGGCGGGCCGGGTGGAGGGTTGAGTGAGGGAGAGAGAGACGGGACTGTGGCCTGCACTGAACCCTCCCCCCCACGGCCGCTGCCGGTGGTGGGAGAGAGTGTAGACAAGTTACTTTGAGGAGGGGACAGATGAGTTTGTGAGTGAGAAAAACCACGCAAACCGGAAGAGTACAAGATCAGAGTTTTAGTTATGTATAGATAGATAGAAGATAGAAAGATAGATAGAAACTAGACCAGGGTGGAATATTGCCCCATCCCCCGAGGCAATATTCCACCACTGACCCATAGCCCCCAACTGCGGCAGACGCGGCTATGGGGTTCCCGTTGGTACACGGTCACGGCAACCCAACCCCAACTGCGCCTCGCCATCCCTTTTCCTACCTCTATCCTCCTCCATCCCCCTCAGCCCTCAGCACTTCCCTCCCCCTCCTCTTCACCCTCCCTCTCTTCCCCTCTTTTCCTCCCTGCCCACTCCCTCTCTCACATCTCCCTCCCTTCCCTTACATCAGCCACTCCCTCCCTCCCTCATAACCCCTCTCCCTTCCCTACCCACCTCCTATCCCGCATCTCACTCTCCTCCTCATCTTCCCCACGGCCCTCCTCTCCCTCTATCCCCCACACCTTCAACCACTCACCCCTCCTCACCTCCTACCCCCCCCCCACTCCTTACCTTCCCCACTACCCCCTCTATACCCCCTCCTGCCCCCCACACTCCCTCCTCACCTCCCCCACTTTCCCCTCCCTCTCCCTCCCTACTCCCCTCCTACTCCACCAATCCCCCCCGCTCCCTCCTCACCTCCCCAGGATCTCGAGGTTCCCGCTCCTTTCCCTCCCGGCGTGGGCCCGGAGCATCAGCAGCTGCCCCAGCGTCAGCGCCCAGGCCCCGGATTCCATGCGCGGCCTCTCCCTGCCCTCCCATCCCTACCCCCTCCTCTCTATCTCCCTGCTCCCCACTCCTCACCCGTCCTCCCTATCCCATTACTCCACTCTCCTCACCTCCCCACTGCCCTCCTCTCCCTCTATCCCCCCCCACTCCACTCTCCCTCCTCACTCCTACTTCCCCTCCCTAACCCTCTCCTCTCCCTCTATCCCCCTGCTCCATACTCACCTCCCACCAACCCCACCCCCCCATAATAAAAATCGCTGTTTGTTTTTAAATGAAACCTCCCCACAAGAATTTGATTAAAACTGAGTCTTTTTTAAATCGTGATTTTTTAATGTAAATGAGATTCGTGACCTCATTGTGACGTCATTGAGAATGAAAACGGAAGAATTTGATTGAAACGGATTTTTTTTGAAAATCATTATTTTTAATGTAAATTAGATTCGGGATCCCACTGTGACGGCTAACGGGCAGGGCGTGGAAAGAGCAATTGTGTAAAAGTGGTTTTTGTAAGTTTAAAATGGGAATAACTTGTAAAATATAACATCAATCAGAACGAAACATGCCACAGCACACGCCTGGACAATGGTAAGGTGGGCCAAAAATTGTATCGCTATCGTGTACCGTTTTTGGCATCGTTTCGGGATCACTCTCACACGCATGCACGCATACAAATAAGATAAGAGTTTTAGTAATATGCTAGACCAAGTGGGACCCATTGGGTCCCTGTCACACGGGAGGAACCCAACGCAATATTCCACCACTCACCCCATAGCCCCTACGGGAGGCCTGGTCCCCCAACGGAACTCTCCCTGCCTCACCTTTGCCTACCATCAGTCACTCTCTCTCTCCACACGATTTAAAAAATACCCCCAAACCAAGTTTTTAAACGGAAAATCTTTCAATCTTTCAACCCGCATCCAAAGTGACGTCACAATGCCCCGCAATGGGAGGGAGGTGGGTGGGCGCCAGCTTCGAGTGACGTCGGGGGGAGGGCCGCATTTAAGTAGAGGAGTTGCACAGAAGGTCATAAGGTCAAAGGGCGTGACGCACAGAGTCGCTCAAGCCTTCTGGAGTACCACACATGCAACACGTATGTTCTTATCTGGTAAAAACGTCAATCTGCCAGCACGTTGCTCTTTCGCAAGTCAGTCACGAAAAACATTTATCTTCTCTCTGTCCGTGAGCAGCAGTGATGTTGGCGGTTAGATTTTTTTTTTAAATACTCCCTCTTTGCTTTCCTAATTTCCTTTTTAAATTTGATGCCTATCCTTGTAAGCCTTCTGCTCCATTAAGCACAGCCACTGGATCTAGGTTTGGTAAATCTATCCTCTTGAATACCTCCCATTGCACTGTAACTAATTTCCATGTTCCTGTAGCTGTTCATAGTCTATTTTTGCTCAATCACTTCTCATTCTAGTAAAATGTTCCTTATTCAGTTTAGTACCTATTGGCTTTTTGATTGTTGTCCTTTTCTATTGCTATGTTAAATTATGATAATTATCACAAAAAAAGCTTCCTTATCGATGCTCATTTATGTCCAGTTTCATTGAATAGAATTAAGTCCAGTATTGCACTCCCTCTTGTTTTGGATATGTGTCATTAGGTACAGCCAGACTCTTTTTAGCCCATTTTCCAATATTTCCATGGTCTAGATCAGTGGTTCCCAACGTGGGGCGTACGCCCCACAGGGGGGCAATTTGATTTTTAAGGGGGGCATCAGGTAAACATATGTAGTTTATGTTTCAGATGTTATTTTGAGTAAATTCCATTTCTGAGAATTATTTCTTTGTCTGCTCGTGCTAAAATATGGGGGGGGGGGGGGGCATCAGGATTTTAGAGGTGATTAGGTGGGGCATGGCCAAAAAAAGGTTGGGAACCACTGGTCTAGATTCTAAATACTGTCTCTATTTTTCTTTACCCTCTTCTGGATTATTTGCTCAGTTTCCCATTCCGCTGCCAAAGCTAGTTTAAAATCTCTTCCAGAGCATGAACAAACCAACCCATGCAGATATTTAGAAACATAGAAATAGGTGCAGGAGTAGGCCATTCGGCCCTTCGAGCCTGCACCGCCATTCAATATGATCATGGCTGATCATCCAACTCAGTATCCTGTACCTGCCTTCTCTCCATACCCCCTGATCCCTTTAGCCACAAGGGCCACATCTAACTCCCTCTTAAATATAGCCAATGAACTGGCCTCAACTACCTTCTGCGGGAGAGAATTCCACAGATTCCCCACTCTGTGTGAAAAAAGTTTTCCTCATCTCGGTCCTAAAGATTTCCCCTTTATCCTTAACTGTGACCCCTTGTTCTGGACTTCTCCAACATCGGGAACAATCTTCCTGCATCTAGCCAACCCCTTAAGAATTTTGTACGTTTCTATAAGATCCCCCCTCAATCTTCTAAATTCTAGCGAGTACAAACCGAGTCTATCCAGTCTTTCTTCATATGAAAGTCCTGACATCCCAGGAATCAGTCTGGTGAACCTTCTCTGTACTCCCTCTATGGCAAGAATGTCTTTCCTCAGATTAGGAGGACCAAAACTGTACGCAACTGCAGTAGAACCTCCCTGCTCCTATACTCAAATCCTTTTGCTATGAATGCTAACATACCATTCGCCTTCTTAACTGCCTGCTGCACCTGTTCCAGGTCTGCTAGGAATACCATCCAAATAAACTTCATAGTTCTCATAACTGGACTTCAAGAATCATGTCCTTCCTCCTGTACCATCTCTCCAGTCCCTCGTATATCTGTATTATCCTCCTATTTCAGTTCCACCCCAAACGTTGTCTGTCATTTCCCTTCACAGATGCTGCCTGACCTGTTGCATTCCTCCAGATATTTGTCGCATCAGGAGTAATCTGGACATTACCATGCAGCCTCATTCTAACACCCCTTGTTAAGTCTTGTTTTGGATATACTGCAAATTCCCCCAAATTTAAAAATTAGGTGAATGCTAATTTCACTGATAACATGGGTTACAAATAACATGGGTATTAAAGTTGTCATCTGACACCTGTGTTCCACCGAGGTCGTTACAGTACTATTTAAAAAAAAAAATTTCTTAACCTCTTCTCCAATTACTTTAAGGTAGACAAAATGCTGGAGAAACTCAGCGGGTGAGGCAGCATCTATAGAGCGAAGGAATAGGTGACGTTCACGTCGAGAAGGGTCAAGGGTCTCGGCCTGAAACGTCACCTATTCCTTCGCTCCATAGATGCTGCCTCACCCGTTGAGTTTTTCCAGCATCTGCAGTTCTTTCTTAAACATCCCCAATTACTTTAAATCATCCTGCAACCCTTTTTCTACACATCACCAATACGAATGTGAAGATTGCCTCTGGTTGTTCACTCTTCTACAAATTGTCCTGCAGCTGCTCAGTGATATCTTTCATTCTGTCACCAAGGCAGGTGACATACAAAGGTCAAGGTCAAAAACTTTATTTGCCATTTGTGCTTACACACATAGGAACTCTTGTGCGGTTGTTCAGAGAGTCAAGTCAAGTCAAATTAAAAATTAAAAAGACACACAGAAGACACATAATCTATAAAAACATATACTACTCTAGAAATAAAAAAAAGAAAGTGCCTAAAACCCTATATAAAGGGGAAAGTGAGAGCATTGTAACTTGCACAAACCCTATATCAGGACATCAGTTCATTTTGTTTTGGCCAAGAGTCTCACTGTTGCAGGGAAGAAGCTCTTAAAAAAGCGTGTTCTGTTTGTGGCGATGCTGTCTGCTCGTCTGTGCCTGAGGTTGTATGTGCAGTTTTTGTGTTTGAGCAGGGAGTGAGCTGGACGTAGTGTGTCTCTGATGATTCTCTCTGCTCTTTTTTGACAGCGCTGTGTGTAGATTGTGTCCATGGAGGGGAGTTCCGTTCTGATAATCCTCTCTGCAGTCTTTATGACTCTTTGCAGAGCCTTCCTCTCTGTCTGTGTGGTGTTTCCATACCACACCGTGATGCCTGTGGTGAGGATGCTCTCTATCAGTCCTTTGTAGACCTGGGTGAGAGGGCGACAGTGCAGACCAGCTTTTCTGAGCAGCCTGATGAAGTACAGTCTCTGCTGGGCTTTTTTCACTGTGGCTGCAGTGTTCAAAGTCCAGTTCAGATCTGATGTTACTTGTAATCCCAGGTATCTGAAATCTTACCTGTGACCTTAGAAACATCTCTGCTGCCTCTAATGACTTTCCTTCTCCCTCTTTATATACTTGATCCACTTGCAGTGCTGTAGTTTTGATCTGGCTGCACTCCCTAGGGAGTGAATACTGGCAAAGGAACAAGATGATCACCAAAATATCTGTTTGGTCTTTTGTACACTGGTTGGAAGTTGTCCAGTTTCTCAGTCTACTTCCTTGAGCCTGTCAGCCTCTTGAGTAGACCACAGTACCAACAGATCTTGCTCGATCTTAACAACCTAGACTTTAAATTGTTTCATCTGATGACACTCTGTACGTGGCTTTCCGGGACACTGGAAACACCCAAGAGTTTTTGCTTGGTGCAGGATGTACATTTCATGGGTGTGAGCTACTCTACCTGATAGTACATATGCACTGTTGTTGTTGATTATTCTTCAATGATGGTGAGCACAGTGATCCTTATCATCCCTCCAACTACTGTTGTTCTACCCCAAATGTTGTCTGTCTATTCCCTCCACAGATGCTGCCTGACCCGCTGTATTCCTCCAGCTGTTTGATTTTTGCTCAAGATTCTAGCATTTGCTGCTGCTTGTCTTCAGATGATCACACATTATTAACTGTCAGATCCATAACTTTTCCAGTTAGGGATGTTGTGCTTTCATCCATTTGTGGTTGTGAGTTAAAATTGCTCCTTTAATTTTAATTGGTAATTCATAGTTTTAACACAAATGCAAAAATGCAAACAACAAATCCCATTTTAGCAATGGACCTGTCTGGTTTCTTTCACTGCTGCCTGCTGCACGTTTCTAATTGTAAATCGCACTATAGAAGTTCCTTGAGTGCAATCAGCTGTGAAATATATTTTGCACGTATTCAAAAGAATAAATAGACACTCTGGATCATGAATTGTGTGTGGTCTGTGCCAAAGATAAACACATCTTGGCTTCATGTGTTTATTCAATTCAGCTGGCTTTGTGGATTGGCTGTGATCCACATAAACAGAACTCTAGCGATGGAAGGATTGGACCCAGGTTCATTGAATACTGACCAAAATCTACAAGTATCCTAGGCAGGTTGATATATAGCAATCTAGTTCTGTGGAGCACAGGTAAGATGGTTGAGGTTGTGATGAAAATATTTGTGGCAAGATATCCTCAGTCCAAATAGTGATCATCTGTTCCTATCATATTTTGACTATTCTTGCATAACAAAAAGCATATATAGAATTTATTGGGTGCAAATGGCTTTATACAACAAATCTTACCCTTTTTATAGGCCCTCTGCACATTTGCTTGAGGCTTTGCATTTTAAATGATTTCTGTTACTTTGCAGCTCCTAGCTCTGAATCTGACAATGGCACAGCAGGTTGCACTGCTGCCTCATCAATGTTACAACCAGTGTTTGATCCTGAATCCTGGTAATGAGGTCGTAGAGTTTGCATGCTCTCCCTGAAGCCATGTGGGATTCTTGTAAGAGCTCCAGTTTCCTCCCACTTCCCAAACTCATGCTGGTGGATACTGTAAATTATCCCTTACCCTTGGGTAGGGGACCGGAGAATTGGTAGAGAGTTGATGAATATAGAATCATGGAACTATACAAAATGCAAACAGGCCCTTCGGCCCAGCACATCCAAGCTGATAATGTTGCCTAAACGAGCTTGTCCCACCTGCCTGCACCTGGTTAACATCCCTCCAAATCTTGCCTATCCAAGTTATTAGACCACCTCTACCACTTCCACTGGTAGCTCATTCCACATATGCACCATTCTCTGAGTGAAAACGATGCCCCTCAGATTCCATTTAAATCTGTCCCCTCTTTAGACTCTCCTACTCTTGAGAAAAGACTGATCTGTGCTGCATATGATTTTATAAACCTCTATCTGTTCACGTCTTGGCCTCCCACACTTCAGTGGGGAAAGAGACCCAGCCTATCCAATCTCTCCTTAAAACACAAGCCCTCTCGCCCATTAATATCCTCATGAGTCTTGTTTGCCCCCTTTCCAGCCTTATCATTGTGTAAAGGGCAATTGACCTAATGCCTCTTGAACAACAAATCTACGAACTATTGTAGTTTTGCTTATATTGCACGTATTGGTTAAATAATGAAATTCATTAATTTGGTATTTTAAAATAGTGTCATGTGCAAAGCCATGCATTAGAGAGGAAAGCTGTATATCCCATGTACATGGCCTTCCCTGAATACCTACCAGCCCCATGCATAATATTTACTGGTCTCTGCGTAACCCAGAGTTGGTCTTCAATAGCCAGTATCAGTGTTGGTATAATTAAGGACTGTGATGTTATTGTAGTGTGTTGAGACCACCAGAAATCGTTCATCATGCAGAACTGCATGGAGTGTTCTTCGTTCTGAGTTCCTGCTCCCAGTTCTGTGTTGCCACATTCCTTGCTTCGATCCAGGCTCTTCACTGAATTCATAAGGATAGCGTAATAGCAGCAGGGTCAGGCCTTTTGGTAAGTTAATGGTTGATCTATCTTCGTGTCATTTTCCAGCAATGTCCCCACAATCTTTGGTTTCTTCGTGGCCCAAAAATCTGACTATCTGTACTGAGTCTACACAGAGACTGCACTTCGATGGCCTCTGGAGTAGACAATTCCACGGATTTGCCACATTTTCTGATACAGTGCCTCTAATTCGAGACCGCTCAGCAAGGGGAAACATTTACCCCATATTTAATGTGTGGCGCCCTTTAAGAATTTTGTATGTGCCAATGTGATGTCTTAATCTTCCAGCCTCTGGAGAATACAGCCCCAGTCTACTCAGTCTCTCCTTGAATGGCAAATCTGTCACCTGTGAAAGTTGTGTTATGAAAGAAAAAGATTTGTCACCAACATCTTTATTAGATTATGTCTTATTCTTTATTCCTTAATGCTAGATTCTCCCACCAGAGGGAATTTCCTCTCCACATTCATCCAACCAGAAGAAATATACAACCCCTCAAGCACTTATATATTTCAGTTGTTGTATCTCACTCTATTAAACATCAGCAGAAACAAGCCTAACCTCATAAGACAACCTGCCTTTTATCGTCTGGCAGTAATATCATCTATTCTGCACATTGTTAAATAATGTCCTCCACAACTAATTCATAACCATCAGCAGCATAACAGTTTTACAGGCTTGTTAGCAAGTACAAATTCCATTGTTCTGTTTTCAGTACAATTAAACACTCTTGACTCTCTTGACTATTTTACATTCAGTTCTCCTCATAAATAAACAATAGCATTCTGTTAACTCTCCTAATTGCTGCATACTAGGTATATTGTAAGTCAAACACACCCAGATTGCTCTAGATCTTAGAATTTTGCAATTTCTCACCATTCAAATAATTTGTTTTTTATTTTCCCAGCCAATCTCACAGTTTCCCAACCAGTCTCACAGTTTTTTTTCCCCACTCCATTGACCTAACTTTGTACCTTCCTTATGGCCTTTTCACAATTTATTTCTCCTAAGTGGATCGCCTCACATTTTCCTGAATCTTAGTGCCCTATTACAATTATCTCAATAGATTTCCGTATTTCTCTTTTTACTGATGATAGATCAACTGGTCTATAATTCTGTATTATCTCTCTTCCTTTCCTTCGTTCCTAAAGTGGGCTAACATTTACTAAAATCCATCTGAGAGAACCAC
Organism: Amblyraja radiata; assembly: GCF_010909765.2. Lineage (NCBI taxonomy): Eukaryota > Metazoa > Chordata > Chondrichthyes > Rajiformes > Rajidae > Amblyraja > Amblyraja radiata. The sequence goes on along the minus strand of NC_045962.1, from coordinate 52,459,221 downwards.
TCTAGTATTGATGGAATTTTAGGAGATGATCCACAATTTTTATTGTCAACTCCTTTAGTATCCTAAGATTTGGGTCATCAAGTCTTGGAGATTTATGGCCTTTCATTCCCACCTCTCCAATAAAAAATGTTCACCTACGTTGGTTTCTTTCAGCTACCCATTCATTGTAATGCTCTGTTTCCATGACATTCTCAGTGGCTTCTGCCATAAAGATGGGTGTAAATATATTGATTTAATTTCTCTGCCATTTCTTTTGTCTCGGTCTGTAAGGAATACACATTAACTTAAGCCGATCTTTTCCTTTGTATATATCTTACGGAGGATTCTATGGCCTGTTCTTGTTTCTTGATGGACTACTTACTTCTCCTTCCCCCTTCCTCATCAATTCCTTGATTCTTTGCTGAATTCTGAAATCTTCCCCAAGTCTCACTTTTTTAGGACAGTTGTTGGACTTTAATCTAATGCTATTTTTAACTTGACAACTTGTTTAGACCACTCGTTTAAAAAAGAACTGCAGATGCTGGAAAAATCAACGGTAGACAAAAATGCTGGATAAACTCAGCAGGTGAGGCAGCATCTTTGGAGAGGAGGGATAGGCGACCTTTCGGGTCGAGACCCTTCTTCAGACTGATCTTTCTGTTTCTGTTTGTCTTGTGCCTTTAAGGGGTATCTGTTACTTGTGAACACTATTTTTTTGAATTGCTTGTTGATTGTGTTTTTAATGTAGTTTCCCAATTCATCATAGCCATCATGCCTTAATTATGTGCTTTATTCAGATTTGGGGGCTTATCCCCAACACTATTTCTGTGTTTGATGGTGAAGTTTAGTTGAACCAGCATTTGGTGAATTATGCCAGGTTTTAAGTGTAACAATCAAACCTTGTGTATTTAGTGATCTTTAGTTTTGAACATTTACTCACTTGGGCTATGTGTTCTTCACATAAACTTTACTTGGCACCTTAAGGCAGTTGTGCTGCAAATTATTCTAGCAAGATTTTATGCACTGGTTTTGTCAGGGTTTTCCAGTTAAGTCTTCAATTTATCTTTGTTTTCCTTTGATATTAGGTCGCTTGCTACACTCAATTTTATGTTGCATTCCCCTGCAAGACAGCTCAATGGTGACCCCTGTCTGTAAGAAGATACATAGGAACATTCCATTCCATATGTTATTTTTGGCATGAAAACCTTGTGTACTTTCTTCACTGGTTGCACACTTAAGGGCCTGTCCCACTATACGAGTTTACCCAAAAGCTCTCCCGAGTTTTAAAAAAAATCAATCTCATGGTAAGTACGTAGCGGGTACGTCGGAGCTCGGGACGTCTCTTAGCGGCTCGTAACGCTAGCGGCAGGTACTCGGGAAACGCGATAACCTCGTGAAGTTTTTTCAACATGTTGAAAAATGTCCACGAGAGCCCGAGTCCTTACGAGCGGCTATTACGAGTTCGAATCAGGGGAAACTCGGGAGAACTCTTGAATTACCTCGTACAGTGGGACACGCCCTCTTTAAAATCCCATGAGAGATAAATGCACTTAAAATAGACAATAGACAATAGGTGCAGGAGTAGGCCATTTGGCCCACTGACACAACCTTTCACCGCCATTCAATGTGATCATGGCTGATCATCCCCAATCAGTATCCCGTTCCTGCCTTCTCCCCATATCCCCTGACTCCGCTATTTTAAAGAGCCCTATCTAGCTCTCTCTTGAAAGCACCCAGTGAACCTGCCTCCACCGCCCTCTGAGGCAGAAAATATGCAGGTTCTTGGAATTTCAACTGTATGAAGAGATTTGGGATACATAGCAACTGTACAGTGTGATTCACATTTAACTGAGAGGACTCCAGTTGAGTACATAGAGAACGGTGTGGTTACAATGACCAATGAAGAACATTGGTGTATTCAAAGCAATTCAAAACAAATATGTTTGACAATTGACACAGTTTATATAGATGAAAGAGGTAAAGTTAACTTTTTAAAACTAAAATAATGCAGTGGTTGTAACATTGAGAACTCACCTAAACGGTGTAGAGATGAGAATAGTTCTTATAACCATATAACCATATAACAATTACAGCACGGAAACAGGCCATCTCGGCCCTACAAGTCCGTGCCGAACAACTTTTTTCCCTTAGTCCCACCTGCCTGCACTCATACCATAACCCTCCATTCCCTTCTCATCCATATGCCTATCCAATTTATTTTTAAATGATACCAACGAACCTGCCGCCACCACTTCCACTGGAAGCTCATTCCACACCGCTACCACTCTCTGAGTAAAGAAGTTCCCCCTCATGTTACCCCTAAACTTCTGTCCCTTAATTCTGAAGTCATGTCCTCTTGTTTGAATCTTCCCTATTCTCAAAGGGAAAAGCTTGATCACATCAACTCTGTCTATCCCTCTCATCATTTTAAAGACCTCTATCAAGTCCCCCCTTAACCTTCTGCGCTCCAGAGAATAAAGACCTAACTTATTCAACCTATCTCTGTAACTTAGTTGTTGAAACCCAGGCAACATTCTAGTAAATCTCCTCTGTACTCTCTCTATTTTGTTGACATCCTTCCTATAATTGGGCGACCAAAATTGTACACCATACTCCAGATTTGGTCTCACCAATGCCTTGTACAATTTTAACATTACATCCCAGCTTCTATACTCAATGCTCTGATTTATAAAGGCTAGCATACCAAAAGCTTTCTTTACCACCCTATCTATATGAGATTCCACCTTCAAGGAACTATGCACGGTTATTCCCAGATCCCTCTGTTCAACTGTATTCTTCAATTCCCTACCATTTATCATGTACGTCCTATTTTGATTTGTCCTGCCAAGGTGTAACACCTCACATTTATCAGCATTAAACTCCATCTGCCATCTTTCAGCCCATTTTTCCAAATGGCCTAAATCACTCTGTAGACTTTGGAAATCCTCTTCATTATCCACAACACCCCCTATCTTGGTATCATCTGCATACTTACTAATCCAATTTACCACCCCTTCATCCAGATCATTGATGTACATGACAAACAACAAAGGACCCAACACAGATCCCTGAAGCACCCCACTAGTCACCTGCCTCCAACCCGACAAACAGCCATCCACCATTACCCTCTGGCTTCTCCCATTCAGCCACTGCTGAATCCATCTTGCTATTCCTGCATTTATACCCAACAGTTTAACCTTCTTAACCAACCTTCCATGAGGAACCTTGTCAAAGGCCTTACTAAAGTCCATATAGACAACATCCACTGCTTTACCCTCGTCAATTTCCCTAGTAACCTCTTCAAAAAATTCAAGAAGATTAGTCAAACATGACCTTCCAGGCACAAATCCATGTTGACTGTTCCTAATCAGACCCTGTTTATCCAGATGCTTATATATATTATCTCTAAGTATCTTTTCCATTAATTTGCCCACCACTGAAGTCAAACTAACAGGTCTATAATTGCTAGGTTTACTCTTAGAACCCTTTTTAAACAATGGAACAACATGCGCAGTACGCCAATCCTCGGGGACTATTCCCGTTTCTAATGACATTTGAAATATTTCTGTCATAGCCCCGGCTATTTCTACAATAACTTCCCTCAATGTCCTAGGGAATATCCTGTCAGGTCCTGTAGCAGTCCTTGGCTGCTGTGTGGGCGATGTCATTACTTTGCATAGAAAACAAAAGAGTTTTATTGTCTGGGCGTTGCATCTAACTGGAAGATCATCTCTCCACATCAGGCCTTTGTGAATTTGGACAGGTGGGAGTGATGGGCAGCTGGATCCAGGAAGATCCAGCCGATTGTAGGGTTTTCAGACAAGAACGTGTATGAAGAGGGGAAAGAAAAAACTTTAGGTGTCAAATAAAGGGGCTGTCCACTGCGGCGACCTAATCTGCGAGTTTAGAAGAGTTTGTCCTCGACTCAAACTCGCAGCATGGTCGACACGTGGTCCTAAGAGGTCCTATGAGGTCACTGGAACTCTCCTTGCTCGAGGGAGGTTCCCACATACTCGCGGCCTCAGTTTGGTCAAGGAAAATTTTCAGCATGATGAAAAAATTTCCGCAAGTAAAAATTGGTCGGCATGGTTCTTTTGAACTCGTAGTGCAGTGGAGTGGGGTCGCTATGTAGTTACAGACAGTCGAGGGCAGCCGTAGGCAATCTCCTTCGCTGACCGGGCATTTTAATTGGCTCATTGGAGTTTCCAGGACCAATGAAACCGACCGGTAATGTAAAATTCCTGCTAAACTTTATTATAAGTTGTCTGGCTTCTTAAAAGTGTCTCCACCCCTTCTCCTCCCCTTCTCCTCCCCTTCTCCTCTCCTTCTCCTCCCCTTTTCCTCCCCTTCTCCTCCCCTTTTCTCCCCCTCTCTCCCCTTCTCTCTCTTTAATGTCTTACAACTTGCTTTGACAATTTATTGAGAGGTTTAGAAGTCTATAAATGCAGGATTTCTGATAATATTCAGGTAGATAAGGTGGTCAAAAAGGCTTTTGGCACATTGGCCTTCATCAGTCAGAGTATTGAGTATAGAAGTTGGGAGATCATGTTGTAGTTGTATAAGACGTTGGTGAGCGCATTTAGAATATTGTGTTCAATTCTGGGCACCATGTTACAGGAAAGATATTGTCAAGCTTGAAAGTGTTCAGAAAAGATTTATGAGGATGTTGCCAGGACTAGAGGGTGTGAGCTATAGGGAGAGGTTGTGTCTCTCCCTATTCCTTGGAGCGCAGGGGGATGAGTTGTGTACAAAATCATGAGAGTAATAGATCGGGTAGATGCACAGAGTCTCTTATCCAGAGAAGGGGAATCGAGGACCAGAGGACATAGGTTCAAGGTGAAGGGGAAAAGATTTAATAGGAATCCGAGGAGTAAGTTTGTCATACAAACGGCAGCAGGTGTATGGAACAAGCTGCCAGAGGTGGTATTTGAGGCTGGGATTATCACAACATTTAAGAAACAGTTAGACAGGTACATGGATAGAACAGGTTTGGAGGGATATGGACCAAGCGCAGGCAGGTGGGACTAGTGTAGCTGGGACATGTTGGCCAGTGTGGGCAAGTTGGGCCGAAGAGCCTTTTTCCACACTGCAACACTCTATGACCCAGAGAACTACATCCTGTCTACCACTATATTGACTGAACAATTTGCTACCTTTTCATCCTCTCTCATGACATTAATCCACAGAGCAGGAATCACAGATAATATAGTATACTCCAGGGGGCTGAGAAAAGGAACGAGTTCTTGATGAGAAATTACGGTAGTGAATGAATATGTACCTTTTCCTTAAGAAGCTAGAGTTTTGATAATTAGAAACCCAGCAAAAGTGTCTCTGATGTAAACCTTCCTACAATTTAAACAGAAAGACCAATTTTGTAGTTCTAGGTTATTTTTTAATATAAAAAAACATGCTGTTTAAATATTTCTAAGTCTCATTTAAATCACATTCCTTTTTAAATAGGAACAAGCTAATGAAACATATATTTCAACTCTGGAAAGGAAGGGTCTGTTTTATCTCTAATGAGCAGCACTGTTCAGCTTGATTACAAATTACTCTGTATGGAATTCAAAGCATGCAGGAGTCGGCTATTAATCTGCCCACTTCAAAGCCTCAGCAGGTGCTTTCCTTAGTTTCTCAGCCCCGATCAACAATGTAACCACGGGCTATGCTCTAAATGTTTACAGCAAAAACAAAATTTTAAATAAAGTGCATTTCCACTGTAGAGTGGGGAGAAAGGACAGATGTTGGTGTTTGCACACAAGCTATTTCAGTTAGCATGCTTTAGAAATATGGATTACTTGGCTGTGCCTGTAATGAAAAGGTAGACAAAATTGATGGAGAAACTCAGCGGGTGAGGCAGCATCTATGGAGCGAAGGAATGGGCGACGTTTCGGGTCGAGACCCTTCTTCAGACAGATGGACTGTAATGATAGATCATTACAGACTGTAATGATAGATCATTCTAGGAAATTTATTCAAAATTAACATTTTTTTTCAAACATTTCCTTATTTACCAGCTCCCAAAGTAACTAAAAATGGGTTCCCTCTGTTCCAAAGTTCTATAATAATTGCTGTATTTAAATAAAACCAACATACAGCAGTGACCCAATAATCTCTTTCTGATACTGTACCTACAGCATCAGATATAAATTTATTTGGGTCATTTGTCTCGCCTACTCTTCAATCTTTTCTGTTCAACCTTTCTTATCTGGTTGGAGTTGCTTTCACTTTCCAGCATCTACAATTATATTTGTCATAGTTAAGAAGGTAAATTAATTTAGAGTTGCATTGTCTCAATGTTGCCCCCTAAAGGACGACTGAATAATGTTGGTGGGGTATTTCATCCTCTTCCACACATGGAGCAATATTAACAGCACCCAGTACAATCTTGACACAATACAGAAAAAAGTGTAATTTCGCAAAAATATTTTATTCAGTAAATTAATGGGAAATCAGCTAATATAAAGTAATAAAAAAGAACTGCAGATGCTGATTTATACCAAAGGTGGACACAAAATGCTGGAGTAACTCAGCAGATCAGGCAGCATCTCTGGAGAACATGGATAGGTGACGTTTTTGGACCCGAAATGTCACCTTTCCATATTCTCCAGAGATGCTGCCTGACCCACTAAGTTACTCCAGCATTTTGTGTCTATCTCAGCTAATATCAAGGTTTATATCAGACAAAATGCATGCAAAACATACACTTGCAAGTTTTCTCACTTGCAGAACACCACCATAAACACATGCTTGATACATGGGACCATTTTTTAATGAAATTCCCAAGTCTATTACGCAAAATAAACATTTCGTGTTGTAGGCCAGTTCCAATTTCATCCTTCGTCTTTCCTGCCCTATTATCATTAAGTGAGAATCCTAAATTTGCAGGAAGTGGTGTGGGAAATGTAATTCTGTGTACACAGAGCTTTGTACAATGTAATGTCATTTCAGTGTTGGCGATGGAAAAGGGTGGCAGGTTAATGAGGAGAAGAGTAGTGGGACCAATGAAATTCCTCGAATGGGAGTTACATTAACCTAATGTGCTGCACTGAATGGACTCCTGTGTGTTTATAAGTATAGGATGATATAAGCCTGGTCCACAAAATATCAAGAAGTTGTTCAAATTACATCCTCTCCATTCATCTACCCTCCCACCCCCCCCCCCCCCCCCCCTCCAAACACACCCCCGCCACGAATCTCTAATAACCTGCTTAGCTGGCTGACAGAGACATTAATAGATGCTCATTATGTTGAATTTCATTAAGAATATCTTCAAAACAAAAACAAAGGCAAAAGGGTAGATTAATAATTTTAAAACTGCTGGCTACACATAGCCTCTCTGAGCCTTTCCCTCCATTGAAACGAGTCGAGATGCTATTCCTATAAAGAGGTTAGTTCTAGTGCAGTGATATTAGTGGTAATTGCCCACATTTTACAAAATGATCTCTTACGAGGCATGTATATCATCACCTTTTGTTTTTCTTTCTGTTTTTGTCTTTTTATTTCTCTACGTCTTTCTTATTTATTTTACTTACACTGGCTACACCAATTTGGTAGTCTAGGGGTTCTATTCTTGCACATCCACTTTTTCTCTCTCTTGCTTTTTCTCTCTTCTTTTCTAAAAACTTTAGCTAAAAATTAAAATTGAAGCTGTACAATAATTGTATTATGTCATATGCCGCTGCTTATATTTTTGTACACTGCTTCTAATAAATAAAAATAAAAAAAGAACATTTAGTCCATATGGTCCATCAGTAAGACAACATATGAGATCTGCTTAAAATATATATTTTGTTTTCCCTTTATTTTCAAATATTTCAAGGAACCCGAACATGAATACTCTTTAAAATATCCTTTTTCCATTTATAATTGACATTTTTATCTCAAATATATACAGTGCGCTCCATAATGTTTGGGACAAACACCCATCATTTATGTATTTGCCTCTGTACTCCACAATATGAGAGTTGTAATAGAAAAAATCACATGTCAGATTTTTTTAAAGGGAGTTTTATATACACTTTGGTTTCACCATGCAGAAATTACAGCTGTGTATACATCGTCCCCCCTTTCAGGGGCACCATAATGTTTGGGACACAGGGCTTCACAGGTGTTTCTAATTGTTCTGGCGAGTTTAAATGCCTCCTTAATGCAGGTGCAAGTGAACTCTCAGCACCTAGTCTTTCCATCACCTTTGGAAACTTTTAATGCTATTTATCAACATGAGGACCAAAGTTGTGCCAATGAAAGTCAAAGAAGCCATTATGAGTGAGAAACAAGAATAAAACTGTTAGAGATATCAGCCAAACCTTGCGCTTACCCAAATCAACTGTTTGGAACATCATTAAGAAGAAAGAGAGCACTGGTGAGCTTACTAATCGCAAAGGGACTGGCAGGCCAAGGAAGACCACAGCTGATGACAGAAGAATTCTCTCTATAATAAAGAAAAACCTTCAAATACCTGTCTGACAAATCAGAAACACTATTCAGAAGTCAGGTATGGATTTGTCGATGACCACTGTCCGCAGAAGACTTCATGAACAGAAATACAGAGGCTACACTGCAAGATGCAAACCCCTGGTTAGCCGCAAAAATAGGATGGCCGGGTTACAGTTTGCCAAGAAGTACTTAAAGAATGTTCTGGAAAAAAGGACGTGGACGGATTAACTTATATCAGAGTGATGGCAAGAGCAAAGTATGGGGGAGAGAAAGAACTGCCCAAGATCCAAAGCATACCACCTCATCTGTGAAACACGGTGGTGGGGGTGTTATGGCCTGGGCATGTATGGCTGCTGAAGGTCCTGGCTCAAACAACTGCCTCAAAACTCATTGGCTGGCAGTTCATTCTGCAGCTATACAATGATCCCAAACATACTGCTAAAGCAACAAAGGAGTTTTTAAAGCTAAAAAATAGTAAATTATTGAGTGGTGAAGTCAATCACCTGATCTGAACCTAATTGCGCATGCCTTTTATATGCTGAGCAGAAAACTGAAGGGGACTAGCCCCCAAACCAAGCATAAGTTAAAGGTGGCTGCAATACTGGCCTGGCAAAGCATCACCAGAGAAGACACCCAGCAACTAGTGTTGTCCATGAATCATAGACTTCAAGCAGTCATTGCATGCAAAGGATATGCAACAATATCCTTGCATAACTAAACATAACTACTTTCATTTACATGACATTGCTGTGTCCCAAACATGATGGTGCCCTGAAATGGGGGGGCTATGTATAAACACTGCTGTAATTTCTACATGATGAAGCCAAAATGTATAAAAATATCCTTTATTAAAATCTGGCAATGTGCACTTTAACCACATGTGGTTTTTTTTAATTACAAATCTCAAATGGTGGAGTACAGAGGCAAATAAATAAATGATGGGTCTTTGTCCCATACATTATGGGGGGCACTGTATAATTCAAATGAATTACAAGGTGAAGGAAGAGCTGCCAGTTCAAAGTACAAAATTATACTTTGAACTGACAGATAGATTTGACTGAAATAGTTGTGCTCTTTATACGAGTGCTGTTAAATTTGAATATCCCACAGTGTGTGCATGCACACACACAATGGCACTTAACACGTTTATGTAACTATAGAGTATTGCATACTCAATTTTATTTGTAATACTTGAGTAACAAACCCTCTGATGGGATTTGGAGACTATTGTTGTCCCTTGTGAAAAGTTCCCATGATTGTTATTTTCGTAGTGTCAATTACAAATGTGTTTTCATTATTATGTTGGCCCTTTCTTTTTCTTTTTATTAGAAGCAATTGTACAAGGATAAAATATTTGGCATCTAAAATTATACAATTATTGTACAGCTTCAATTTTAACCTTTTAACTTGAAAATGAGAGAAAAGAAGAGAAAGAACAAGAGAGGGAAAAAGTGAGAAGTGAAAAGATAGCTCGATAAAGTACATAGAAAAGATCCCTAGACTATCAAAGTAGTGTGGCCAAAAAGTGAATAAAGATATAAGAAGAAAAAAGAAAGTGGAGATAAACCTGCCCCTCGTCCCCCCCCCCCCCCCCCCCCCCCCCACCCTCCTCACCCAACCCAGAATCGGATTTAAATCTAAATTTGTGTTGCGCCATACTATCCTTGTAAGAATTCGGTGAAGGGTGTCCATGTCTTAAAAAATTGATCTGGTTTTTCTGCCAAGACAAGCCTAATATTTTCCAAATGTAGTGTCTCGGACATGTTTGTAATCCACATCTTCATAGTAGGGACTGATGTGTGTTTCCAAAATTTAAGTATTAGTTTTTTCGCCGTTATCAGGCCACAGTTAAGGAAACGTCTTTGGAATAATGTTAGCACAGAAAAGGCTTCTGATGTACCTAGTGTGAGCAATTCTGTGTCGGGGTCCAATTTTATTTTAAGTATTTTAGAAAAAAATTCTGATATTCCCTTCCAGAAATTGTGTAGCTTTATACAGGAGGCAAAAGAGTGGGTTATGGTTGCTTCCTGAATGAGACATTTATCACAAATATTTGGGAAGATCTTATTCAGTTTAGACTTTGAATAATAAAGTCTATGGAGTATTTTAAATTGTATTAGTGAGTGCCTAACATTAAGAGAACAGTTGTGTATATATAGAAGGCTTTCCTCCCAACTATCTTTTAAAATTGTTAGGCCCAGTTCATCTTCCTAAGCTCGCCTAATTATTTCCGACGATGGGGTTTGTCTATTTAAAAGGGTATTGTAAAGGTATGATATTAACTTATTTGAATCCGACTTTCTATTCATGCATTCGTCTAGTATGTCTGGAACCATATATTGACAGTCTTGGGTATGTGGTTTCAGATAGTCTCGTATTTGAAAACATCTAAAGTATTGGTTACCTTTCAGATGATATTTCGATTGTAATTCTTGAAATGAGAGGAGAGTCCCCATCTCATAAAGTTCTCCCAGCTTTTTAATTCCTAAGCTTTCCCATTGTATAAACGCCTTGTCTAAAGTAGACGGCTTAAATGAGGGATTGTTGGTGATTGGTAAGAGAAGAGATACATTTCTCAATTTAAGGGTTGACCACTTGTTTCAAGATTTGTAAGGTGCTATGGATTATCGTATTTTTCTCATATGCTGATTTTTTCCGATTTATTGGAGAGAGAAGAATCGCGCCTATATTAAAAGGAAAACAATCTTCTCTCTCCATTATTAGCCAGTTTACCTGTTGGCATGTGTCGTCCATCCAATAGATTACATTTTTAATATTCGTTGCCCAGTAATAGTAAAAAAAAATAGAGAGAGCCAGTCGCCAATTTCTTTGGGTTTACATAAATGTCGTTTATGGATTCTGTGAGTTTTATAATAACCATATAACATATAACCATATAACAATTACAGCACGGAAACAGGCCATCTCGACCCTTCTAGTCCGTGCCGAACACATAATCTCCCCTAGTCCCATATACCTGCGCTCAGACCATAACCCTCCATTCCTTTCCCATCCATATAACTATCCAATTTATTTTTAAATTATAAAAACGAACCTGCCTCCACCACCTTCACTGGAAGCTCATTCCACACAGCTACCACTCTCTGAGTAAAGAAGTTCCCCCTCATGTTACCCCTAAACTTCAGTCCCTTAATTCTCAAGTCATGTCCCCTTGTTTGAATCTTCCCTACTCTCAGTGGGAAAAGCTTTTCCACGTCAACTCTGTCTATCCCTCTCATCATTTTAAAAACCTCTATCAAGTCCCCCCTTAACCTTCTGCGCTCCAAAGAATAAAGCCCTAACTTGTTCAACCTTTCTCTGTAACTTAGTTGCTGAAACCCAGGCAACATTCTAGTAAATCTCCTCTGTACTCTCTCTATTTTGTTGACATCCTTCCTATAATTAGGCGACCAAAATTGTACACCATACTCCAGAATTGGCCTCACCAATGCCTTGTACAATTTTAACATTACATCCCAACTTCTATACTCAATGCTCTGATTTATAAAGGGCAGCACACCAAAAGCTTTCTTTACCACCCTATCTACATGAGATTCCACTTTCAGGGAACTGTGCACAGTTATTCCCAGATCCCTCTGTTCACCTACATTCTTCAATTCCCTACCATTTACCATGTACGTCCTATTTTGATTTGTCCTGCCAAGATGTAGCACCTCACACTTATCAGCATTAAACTCCATCTGCCATCTTTCAGCCCACTCTTCCAACTGGCATAAATCTCTCTGTAGACTTTGAAACTCTACTTCATTACCCGCAACCCCACCTATCTTAGTATCATCTGCATACTTACTAATCCAATTTACCACGCCATCGTCCAGATCCCAAATAAAGTTTGTGATCACAGAATCGAGTTTAAAAAAAACATTTTTAGGGAGATAAATCGGTATTGATTGAAATAGGTACAGGATTTGTGGAAGGAAGATCATCTTTATGGCATTTATTCTACCTATGAGGAAGATCGGAAGCGTTTTCCAAAATTGAATAAGGGCATTTAGTTTGGTAATTAATGGTGGAAAATTTGCTTGAAATAAAGAAGGATATTTTCTAATTACGTAAACTCCAAGATATTTACATTTTTCTGTAGCAATTCTAAAAGGACATTTTAGAAGGTGTGTCGAATCTTGAGGTTTTATTGACATCATTTCACTTTTGTTCCAGTTTATTCCATATCCTGAAAAGGAACCAAATTCTTCTATAAGATTTAGTATGTTTGAAATACTAACTTAGGAGATGTTGGCCCTTTCTTTGTATTACTCAATAACAAGTTGTGGAGCAAGTTCCTGCATTTTCAAATCTGTAGACACTTTATTTATTTTTCTTTTAATTTCTCTCCAAAGCATTAGAACTTATCGGGAAATAAATAATTTAATTACATTGCTGTGTCAATAACAAATGACACCACAACACAATATGCTGTTACTATTTTACAAGTACAACTGGTAATCGTTCATTTAATTTTTTGTTGACATGAACATGTCATCGATGGGCATTGATACTATTTTTCTCTTAGTGCGTCAGTCCTGGCAGTTATTTTCATCATAATATTGCTTGGCTTAATTAACATTATTATATTTGGTCAAAATTTCATTCTCAGGATCAATTATGTCCCATTTTGTCAATTAGTTATATCCAGATGTCACAAAACGGAAGGCTGGTGTTTTCTACTTCTGTTCTTGTACAGGTCACTCGTCTCTCCATCTTAAAAGTCAGTGGATGAAATGGCAAGCGGAAATGCAGAAAGCTTTAACCAGTAGGATGGAAGTTCCGCACAGTTAAATTCCATATCCCCTCCCAAAAAAATAAAGCTCAGATTAGTGGTTTGTCAACCTCCAAAGTTATAGGTTTGAATGGGTAACCAAGCCATGTAAACCAAGAAGATCTGAAGGATCCTGACCCAAAACGTCACCTATCCTTTATGTCCAAAAATGCTGCCTGACCCGCTGAGTTACTCCAGCATTTTGTGTCTCTTTGGTATAAACGAGCATCTGCAGTTCCTTTTTAGTACAAGTAACCCAAGTAAGCTTAGCTATATGGCATTACATATATTGTTCATTGTGAAATTAGTTGTTTTAAATTTAGGTGCAGTAATTGCTGTTAACCGAGGTTTTAAATTAATCAAATGCTTGATATGGGTATTTAGATTTGAACTTTTACAGTACACCTCTAACTCCCACTGCAATTGAAAGTGTTAAAATAAGTATTAATATTTACACAAAGATTAATTCACAAGAAAAATTTAGCATAAGGATTGTGTGCATTGATTTCTTTTTGAGAAACTGACCAGGCAGTTTAATTCTACTGTAAATGTGTCTGAGTAAATATATCAAACCACTCATTTGTTTATTCTTTAAATAAGTTGTTAATCAAAATGTGATACGAGGTCTCCTGTAATCCTCCTGCCCCTTCTCAATGATAGAAAAAAAGCTATATGTCATTTAAAGCTCACCGGGACTGGTGAAAATACTGCTGTGATCAGAAAAAGATGTGGCTCACCCAGGAGAGTAATCAAAAATAAAACTGAGTAAATAAAGTAGACTTTCTGCTTAATTTGAGGATTACTTTAACTTGATTATTTCTCTCAATGCAACAGCAAGCCTTGCTTCTGGAACAGCAACGTATCCATCAGCTTCGCAATTACCAAGCATCGATGGAGGCAGCAGGGATTCCAGTGTCCTACAGTGGACATCGCCCCCTGTCCCGAGCACAGTCATCACCCGCTTCTGCCACTTTTCCTATCTCTGTTCAAGAACCACCCAGTACACCTCAATTCACTACAGGTAAATGGTTGTTAATTCGATTGCTGATGATCCCCGGATCCCCTGATTCTTTTTTTTCTCTGGTCATCTTTATGCATACTTGTTCATTTCTGCTCATAAGTTATTATGTAACATGTTTGCAGTATTCTCTGTGTAGATGAAAAATATTGTACAACTTACGCCCACATTTTAGATAATTAAGTTATTATCCCAAGTTTGAGGTCACTGACTAAACCAATCTCTCTTCGCTATCTCCATGTCTTCAGATTGTTTGTTGGACACCTGTCCTTGGAAACGCATCCAGTTTCTCCAGTTAAACTGCAAAAGCTAAAGCCTTTGTTTTCAGCTCTTGGCAGAAACTCCATATCTCTCTCAAAGAAGCAGTCAGAGGATCAGGCAGTATCTGTGAAAGGAGAAAATCAGCTCTGAAATGTTCAGTTTCTCCTTCCGGTCTAATCTGAGGTCCTTATTTTGTGGCCAGATAAATCCAGGGGTCTTGATTGATCCCAAGGTCTTCTGGGTTATGCCTTGTGTGTACCCTTTAAAAAACATTATCTAGGTATTTGAATTCTCTGGAAAATCTATTCCATAGAGTTGATTGCTCTTCAGAAATTAAATTTATTATGATTGAGCTCAAAATATTGCACAAGATTGGGTAAAGAAGGCACTTTTGATCATTGAGAGGACACTGATTCCAACATCAAATTAAATTAAATATCATGCACTAATCAATCTATGTTTCTAAGTGGTGGCTGTAGAAAAATTCCCTGACCACTAATTGGAACCTTTGCATGCATTGGAAATTGTCGCTATTTCCAAACCTAACTGAGTATTATCATGGAGACACAAAAACTGCACATGCTGGAATATTGAGCAAAAAAACAAATTGCTGGAGGAACACATATGTACAATCTGAATAAAGGTCTCCACCCAAAATGTCATCTATCCATTCCCTCCACAGATGTTGCCTGGCCTGCTGAGTTCCTCCAGCACTTTGTTTTTTGAGTACGATGAATATTTGTCACAAATTAAATACGTATGCCAAGACGAGATTAGAGAAATATGGTTACAATCAGATGTTGTTAATGGTGGAGTGACTTGAATGGCCTTCTCATGTTTTGATATGTTTACTCGTATTGGAACAAGTGTCCCGATACTGATTGCTGCAGAAAAAGCCCATCCTCATAATGAGAACTCTAAATTGTCCACTGGTATGTGAGTAAAATTGGCTTCCTTGTTCTCATTGCTATTCTGTTAGGCTAATTTTTCCTTAATTAATAACAATGATTTTTTTGAAAAGAATTACGGTGCAATAGGTTGACAATCAAAAGGCAACAAATCAGATTCTTGAGTAAACAAATGTTTAATGCTTGTTATAGTTATCAATTCCAATGAAGTGTTACTTTTTTTTGTATGTTTCACTTTTTTTTATGTATTTGTGGTGAATTATTTATTGACCTCTTTTTTTTCATTCCTCTGATAGGTCTTGTTTATGATACTCTGATGTTGAAGCACCATTGCACTTGTGGCAATACAAATAGCCACCCTGAACATGCTGGGAGAATCCAGAGTATCTGGTCTCGACTGCAAGAGACAGGCCTACGCAGCAAATGTGAGGTAATTTCCAAACACAGTCAAGAGCTTCTTGATTCAAGTCTGAATGTAAAACAAACTGTTGCCACCACTGTTGAATGGTTTAGAATAGTCTTTTGCAAAATTGAAATACAAACTTGAGTAGCTTCAAAAGCAGAATTTAAATCTTAAATTACTAATTTACTCTGATCAAGTTACCTCTGAACTGTGTTAAAGCCATTTGAAATCTGCACAGACAGTACCTGTGTTAATTTATTAGCATAACAAATGATGGTCATTAAATCTGACGTGAGAACTTGATATAAATCATTTGAACATAGTCCTGGCTTCATGGATTTGGATGTATTACAGGCAATCTTTAAACGCTCCAGTCTGCAGCAGTGCTTTTACAATTCATCATGCAAAACAAAATGAAAAGGGCTCGATAGTTAAGGAACGGTATTCTCATAACTTTATTTTTTTCTTGTTTCATTTTGTAAATGGAGGAGACTGGGACTATGCTCTCTGAAGTTAGAAAAATGGGAAGTTATCTATGAAACATAGAAAGTTCCTAAACCCTTACAAGTGTATGGAGTTGATGTTTTGCTTGGTGGTGTGTCTAAGCCTGGAGTTGCACTGTCAGAATAAGAGGTCAGCCATTCAGGATGCAGATAAGAAGACATTTCTTTGCCCAGAGGTTAGGGTGTCTGGAATTCTCCATGAGGGTCAGTTGCTGAGTAAATCAAGACAGTGATTGATAGATTATGGTTATTAAAGAATTTGAGGAACATAATGATAGGGAAGAAAAGTGGCATTGAGGAAAAACAAAAATCAGCCATGATTTGATTGAATGGCAGAGCAGTCGCATCTATATCTTGTGTTTTTTCCATTTCAAATAAGGGATAGAGGACATTGGAAGCAATGTTCCTATAAGAGGGAAGAGACCAGTGAAAAATTATGCAAATATACAAAAAAAGCTGGAAGTGTTGTTGCAGATTATTATGTTTAATTACTTTAAAAAAAAATATGCATGGTAGATGAAAGTACCATATTTCCCGGCAATGGAGACACACCTGCGTCGAAGATGCACCCCTATTTTGAGTTGCTAAATTTTGAAAAAAGGCTGACTGGACAGGATCAAGGGTTTGGTTTAGTCTAGGGGTCGGCAACCTTTTTTACATAGGGGCCAGGACCCATGTTTGTGAGCAGATGGCGGGCTACATCCATCTCCATAGTTGATAAATGGAGGTAATAATACATACTAACTAAATTAGTAATAATACATACAAATAATACATAAATTAGTAATAATATACTAATAATACATAGTTTTCACATTTTTCAATTAGTTTTCTGCAGTTTCCAGAATGCCTGCGTGCCCCGGGACTGGCTGCAGTTCCCAGATCCCTCGTGTCCCCGGGACTAGCTATAGCGCACAGGTCGCCTGTGAGCCCCAGGTCTAGCTGCAGTTCTGCTGTCCGGTCTCGGCGGACGGTCGCAGCCACCCGAGCTACTGAGTGGCATGATCCCCGACCCCCTCCTTCTCAACGCTCCTGTCCTCCCCGCAACTTTACCCCTGGCGACCCAGCCGTGCTGACCCGGGCCAGACTCCCCACATGCTGTGGAAGGAACTCTTTCCCCCCACCCCCCCAGCGGTGCTGTCCACAAAGTTCCCAGATCCTTCGCGTCCCCGGGACTAGCTGTAATGCTCAGGTAGTCTGACCCGGGACTGGTTGTAGCGCCCAGGTCGCCTACGAGCCCCGGGACTAGCTGGAGTTCCCAGGTCACCTGCCCTGGGACTGGCTGTAGCACCCAAGTCGCCTGCGAGCCCCAGGACTAGCTGCAGCTCCCAGGTCGCCTGCGAGCCCCAGAACTAGCTGCAGTTCCCAGGTTGCCTGCGAGCCCCCAGGTCTAGCTGCAGTTCCGCTGTTCAGTCCCAGCGGCCGCTCGCAGCCACCCGAGCTACTGAGTAAGTTGCTGGTATGATCCCCGACCCCCTCCTTCTCAATGCTCCTGCCCTCCCCCGCAACTTTACCTCTGGCGACCCAGCTGTGCTGACCCGGGCCAGACTCCCCACATGCTGTGGAAGGAACACTCCCCCCACAACGGTGCTGTCCTTTTACAGCCGCTGTACTGACGGATAGCCAAGTCTATCTTTCTTGGCTAACAATCTAACCTTCGGCCTCCAAGACGCAGGTACATTTTCAGGCCTTATTTTAGGGTAAAAAATAGTGTATTCATTGCCGGGAAATACGGGTAATTGGGATCCAATTGGTTTCTGATTTGACACTTCACTCTATACTTCAGTACATGTGTTGATTTCTAATGCACCACAGATTGCAAATACTCAATATCAAAGAACAAGATCTTTTTTTTTTTAAGGAAGCATTAGCCTGAAATAGGTCAGTGTTTCCCAGCAGACAATTGTTAATGTCAGGGATAGTTGATTCCTTTACCTGTACAATATATGCATTTATGTTATGCTCACAATTGAATGAACAATTTCCATCAGGAATCAGTGACCTTTACATAAGCTCATGCTTTCTGTAGGCCTTTTATCCAGCTTGACTGGACCCACTGACATGTTTGGAGTAAACCTTATAAGTTCCCATATTTACTAAAACCAGTGACTAGGGGTAATGTCTTCAGTTTCACTTTACAACATTTACTTACTGAATTAATGTCACTTTCTTGTAACATTATCTGTCATTACTTTCAATATTATTTGAATCACCCATTCACTAAGCAAGGATTTCCCAAGCTACTTATTTAAAAGCCTGCTCATTTTAGTCATATATACGTTATTTTAAAATAAATAACAGAAATAACCAATACCAAATATGATCTGAAGTAGATAGTTCAGGTGCCTTGAAAGGCAATGTTAAACAATTTTAATTTAAATAATGATTTACAGAAAACAAAATCACCTAAATGGACTCAAATAGCCTTTGGTGTTGAAGTAAAATTTGATTTAATATAATTTATTTTGTTTTACCAAGTATTCCCCTCCATCCCTTGTTTTGTACATTACATGATCTTTCATCGGATCTTTACCTGAAGCATTAAGTTTTTCTTTTTTCATGCACGAAGTCTGACTTGCTGAGTCTTTTCCACATTCTTACATTTTAGTTCAGATTCCTGTTTTTGTTTTGACTCTTCTGTGCCATCAAGTTCAGTTTCACCAGACATTGTTCATATTTGGAAGTACTCAATTATTTCATTCTCAGCTTTTCCATCGTGTTTTACTGTATATGTGTTCCTTGATGAAATGTTGGCTAACACACTTTATTTAAAAAGAAAGGTAACTGTTAGTAGACGAGGCCCACAATTATTTTTTGCCACATAGTGTTTTATGAGGATTTTAAGAGATTTTACTTCTAAATTAAATTCTTCCCATTTACTATTTGGTAAATACTAATATAGTTGTATAGCAAAATATATGTACATTGGACCTCTGTGAAATTCATTAACCATTACTTGTCATTTTATAAACTATATTTCCCCCCTTTTTAACAAGAGAGTTCAGATTTATATTTGCGTATGCACTCGCATTCTATTCCTATGCCTTTGTGGCAGGAGAAATTAATTTATATGGTGAGCTGCATATCTTTTTAATTATGTTAGTGCATACATTCTAAAGTAAATAAAATCTCAAAAATATTTCAGTTGATTATGTTTATGAAACAATAGGCCTTCATGTAGTGCAACAGACAATATTCATCGGGTGAGGCCATTCTTGGTTTGCTTAAAACTAAACCTGGTATCACTAAGTACAAACATATTTTTATTGTAATTTCAAAGACATGCAGCTCAGCACAATGATGGCACCAATCCATTTGAACTTTTACCTACAAAAGAAGTATACTGGTGCATGACTGTTTTGAACAGTATGACATATGGAGGAAGTATAAATAGAAAGAAACTGAAGTATAAATTTGGATTAGATTGTTTCCATGTGCCATTGAATTTTATAAAAGGCCTATATGATTATCGCCTATCTAGAGATGTGCCTTTGTAGTCACACACACAGTTGTACATATTGTTATATCTGTCAGTTGTCAGACCTTAAATTAAATATGCCCCTTGCTTGCATGAGATGTAACTATTTTGGAAAGTGTTTTTACTTTTGAATAGGTATTTCCTGACACGGGTAAATAATTTATCAATATTTGAACAAGCCTTTTAATGTTTTGTAGTCTTCTTTAGTGCATAGGAAAGCATATAAATTATGTGAGTTTTGGTAATGTCAGCAGTGTATCCTTCATTGACCTTTTAAGCATTATTATCGATATTGACATCTAAATATATTGTGTTCTTTGTAAAAGCTTCCAACTGTAAAAAAAAAAACAAGACCCCAAAATATGTTCATAGTTCATAAGTGATAGGAGCAGAATTAGGCTTTCGCCCCATCAAGTCTACTCCGCCATCCAATCATGGCTGATCTATCTCCCCCTCCTCACCCCATACTCCTGCCTTCTCCCCATAACCCCTGACACCCATACTAATCAAGAATCTATCTATCTCTGCCTTAAAAATATCCATTGAATAAAATCTTTAAGTTCAAATGGGTTAACCATTCTTCTCCCATGCCACGTACTTTGTGTAGCAAGAATATAGATCTTTAAGATACTGACCATGGGAACATTGATATTTACCCAAGCACATTGCACCAAAGATCCATTGCACTAGCAATTGTTCCAGGGCGAAATTGAAACATTCATAAAATTAGACTAAGTACTTAAATTTCATTATACCTGGCATAAGCTAATGGACATTTCTGCCTGTATCAATGTAAATTGGAGCTCAAATCTTCACACTGAATCACAGAATAGGCAACGTGGAGCTAAACTAGATTGTGCTTGGTTTTTTTTCCTGTAATTTAAAGGAAAACACTGCTGACATTGGGAGTGTGGGCTGGGCAGCAGAGCTGATTTCAGACTGCTCAGACATCTTCCAAAGTCTGCAAAATGTACTTCAATTAATAGGAAGTGTTTTCTCTAGAGCTGGGACATCATTCCAAGGGACATGTGAGAGAGAATAGGTTACAGGGAAAATAAGTGGGGGAATTGGATTGATGCAATTGTCTGATACCTGACATAGACTCCTTCTGTATCATAAGGGAAATTAAATTTGAGTGTCTCAGTAACAACATCACTAACTGGAGGAGTTAAAGGAGTGTCTTTTAGCCATGGCAGACTACTCGGAACAGAAGACAAAGACATGCCCTTCAGTGAAGTTTCCACTGCCAGATGGTATTCAGAGCCATTGCAACCTACCTGGGCTTCTTAAATGATCCATGCATTCATGCGCTTTGGCTTTCCAAAGCTTTCTTCAGTGAGATACGTAATACGTAAGATACGAGAGACGTAAAGCCGCATTCTCGTGCCTGGAGTCATGTTGACTCATCTGCCTCACTGCAAGTTCTTTCTGATCTCCACCGTTCATTATGCTGCTCACTCCAGCATCATAGAAATCACCCCAGGAACTGAATTTGCAAAATTTATTTAATCTACATTGTTTTCAATGAGGACCATATGTAATCTTGGGCATTGGAATTTGCCAGCATTTGATTGCACAGGAGAGAATAACGGATCTTATTAGGAACCTGCATATTTTCATGTCCAGGAAACATTTTCATTTTGTAGCCATTTCCAGCCTCTTGAAGATCATGCGACAAATTTCTTCATACGGCAGGCATAATGCATAAATAGTTCACACTGAGAGAGACTGCATTGCTGGGCATTTTGAGCATTAGGCATATTCAGAGGTGCGCAGCCATCTACTTGCACACCTACAGCTGCCTTTTTCACCTTTTGATTCATGGGGTTTGGTTAATGATTGTCAGGGTCAGACTTGGTTCAGGCATTGTCTGTCAGCTTTTGGTTCATGCATAATGGTTGATGAATTGCCTTGACAGACTTGATTTGTGAGTTGTCCATCCTACTTTTGGTTCATGAATCTACTTCCATAGCTACTCCCACCAGTGCAGCTACTGAGAGCAGGTGTAAGAACCAGGATAGTGTTGGAAAAGGCCATTGGAAGTGTCATTCATAGAACATATGTAAACTTCTGGTTGAAGTTTCATTTCCTGCATCAGTCTGCACCATGTGTTGCAAACAGCACCATCTTGTAAATCAGAAGCTGTATTCAGGAATGATGAGCAAATTGCAAGGAGCACCCGAGCCTGAAAAACAACAGGACCAGGAGGTTTCCCTGCTCAGACTCCAGTTTTATCATCCAGCTGAGCAGAACAGGGAAGCATTGTCAACCTGGGGTTTAAGGAACTGCCCGATGAGAGAGGCTTCTTCAAACCACACCCCGAAAATCATTGGCCCAATGCAACCCATGTGACCTTCATAGCATGTCAACGATCATTATCACAAACATAGCACACCGTAGGGTAACCCAGGTCTCATTCACTCTCTCGCTCTTTCACGCACGCACTCTTCACGTCCCACTCTGCAGGTCCAGCTGTGCAAATGATTCCGTGATACAGTTACTGAAATGACTTCTGACAACATCTGTTCCTTGGTGGGAGTGGTGCCTTGCTCTGAGATCTTAGACCTTGGCATTAAATACATATTCATATGAATAACAACACATTTCTGGAATAAACAATGGACTGTTCATCACTCCGAAGAAATTAAGCTTTTTTCCATATTTCTCCATTATTTAGGGCCTTCTGGAAAATACCACTAGTGCCACTTCTTGCCAGGCTATTCTTACAGTGAGCCTTGTGGGTGTCTTGTCCACCTGATGTGCAGAATCTTACTCCCAGTGTGCATTTCATAGACTGGGACTTGCAGGATAAGGATCCATCCCTACCCGCAGTGTTGGTCACTGAAAATGACAATGGTACAAAGTCTTTTGAGTTGAAAAATATTAAGCACGTCCTGGAAATACGGCATTAACCCGGAATGGGAGATGGCAACCGTAATGTGTGTTGCCTCTCTTTGCCATGAGCTTCCCATTGATTACTATGTAACAAAATGTCAGGAGGTGCACTGAATTGAATGTTGTCAACTGGAATCAGCAAGTACCACTATAGTGCTTCTTTTGAGTCATGAACCATCCTAAGACTGTTTTACATTGAATTTTGATCAATTTTGCAACTTTTGTTGCAGAGAACCTAATTTAGAATTGGTGTTGAACACTATAATGCTGAGATACACTGAAAATATCCGGGAAGTAGTACCTCTAGAAGTTTCTTTAATGTTGCTTTTATTCTCTCTCTCTCTCTTCCCCCTTCTAACTTTTTTCCTTTTTTCTTACGTGGAATCATTCTCCTCATTCATAGAACATATGTAAACATAGAACATGAAACAACAGATAACCATATGGTGATGTTTTGATGATGTTTCCTCACTTGCATACGTGCAAATCTCATTTAGAACATGATAGAAAATGTTTATTTCCTGATCCAAAACTATTTGAAGAATATTTACCATTTCGAGATTGCTAGAAAAGTTTAAAAGCAACAGTACAACTGATACAATACAAAAGTTTAAATTATAACCATTTATGGTAAAATGGGTTCTTGGGTGTTCTATAAAAGCATGGAAGAGAAATGTGGAGATCCTACAATGAACCTCCCCAGAGACAGCAGTTAAGACCATAGCATTAGCGATTATTGGCCCAGAAGCCTGGAAGAGGGGAAAATAAAAATAACAAAACGTTAAGGGAAAATATTTGTGTATTTAAAAAAAGATTGCTGGTATGGCCAAATAACCCAATTAATTGTAAATGGGCAGGAGGCATAGCTTGAAAGTCTTTGAAAACAGCCCAACTGGGAACCTAGGGCTATTCCAGCGATAAACTAGAAAGATTAGGAAAATTATCTTCCTGCATAGAATTAGGGTAAAATGAAATTTAAATATGGAAAGATGCAATATTTGGCAATTACAGGACACTTCACATCCTTACAGGATTTTTTTAAGTACTGGAATTTTTTGTAACAAACACAATGACCAATTTCTGAGCCAAGCTGCCACAAATAATGTACATGGTTTTCTTTCCATAATGACAAGTAACGGATCAATATTGGTCAGGTCACTTGGATGTTCCTTTGCTTTTCAAAATATTACCAAATTATTTTGATATTTTGTTGTCCTCAAGAAAACAGTGTGAGCTTTGGCTTAATCTCGCCTCTGACAGATATCACCTCAGCAGCTCCACTAAAGTGTCATTTAAGTTTTTGTACAAATCTATGGAGTGAAGCATCTGAGTGAAGCTCAAGAGTGCTTTTGTACTGAACCATTCTATTGTACAAACACGTCAGGTAGGACTAATCACTGAACTAGAGTCTGAGAATCTGCACTGATTCATCTGTCTGGGACCTCACCACAAGTTCATTGTCACGGTGCGGTTGAGAGTGAACGATGTAGCTTAGCAAGTCACAACACTTATTTCACAACATGAAGACAAATGTATATTTTCAGCTGGCTGTGCTCATGTCGCCTGGTGTGAAACAGTCAGAGCATATGCCTGAGAGAAGCCTCCAGATCAGCAGCGGGATCAGCCTGAAACAGCAAGGAACTGGCAGTCTGAATTTGGACATAATCCACAATGGGTCGACACTGGTGCAGAAGGCGAATGATTAAAAATCTATGTTGAAGGAAGTATTTTCATACATTAAATCATTACTAATTTCAGAGGTGAAAGTTAGGTATAGAGCATTCGGGAAAGTAGGCAAATGGAAAATCAAGTTACTGTTGGAGGTCTCACAGAATGTAGTGAATTTTTTTAACATCTGCAAAATGAAGGTTCAACTTTTTTAATGTACAATTTTTGAAATAAAAACGTGAGCAAAGTTGGCCACATCTAAACAACGTAGATAAATCGGTGATATTCGAAGTTTATCCTTCCTTGAACATTGAAGATTTGCATTACCAGTTACAGGTGCGAATGGTGGCATGATGTGCACCAGGGAATGTTTCATGAAAGCTTTTAATAACTTAAGTCACATGAATGAATTAAATATTTTTACATATTTAACATGCTTAAGTCCCATTCTGTTAAATAATTCTCACCTTCAGAACATATTGCTATAGAAACATAAATATGGTATTGCTCAGGGAAAGTTAGACAAGGAAGTCAGGCATGTTTTACCACTTAATGCATAATGAATTATCCTTCTGTTGTGATGGAACAATATTCTTTAAGTTCAGTGACATTTATTGCTCTTCTGACTGCAGGTGAAAAGCAGGGTAATATGTCTGGTTTTCATCTTGTGTTTGAGGTATTTTTGCAAATCTGACATTTTCCTACTGGTGGAAGAGTTTCTGCTTCCTTTCAATTTTTAACATGAGGAGGAACATCGTCTGATTCCACCTTTGCCTCAGCTCAAATGCTACTGGAAGCTGTTGTGTTGGCTTTAGACATGACTACCAACACTGAATGCTATCCTATACATTCTCTCCCAAATCATTTAAAAGTCATGAGAGTGTTTAAATCTCCTTCCAAAACCTGTCTCCCTTTGCCTCTCTCTTTCTTCTCATTACACCCTTCTTAAAGGGTCTTATGGGAAGAAAGAGAGAGGCAAAGCATTTGGTCAATTTGTATATTATCTTCTTGAAGTGCCCTGGGACATTGTTTGCAATCTTAAATGTTTTGTGGATATTGTTTTTGTAAGATCTTGCTTTGAAAGAAAACATGAAACAGGGAATGTTGATTAGATTATGGTTTCTAAATATTCTACCTCCGAAATAATCGATTCTTACACTTTTTCAATAATAGGCATTCGGTGAACCAGCCCAGAGTGCCCATTTTTTATCCACTTCCCTTTTTAAATACGGCAGTTCTCCAAATGACAATAAAGTTGAATCTGAATCTGAATCTACTCTCTAGAAATTAAGAATTTTTTGGAAGTTCAAAACCAGTTCATCTGACTGTTGCCTTGAAATCCTGGTAACGTATCATCCTTTAGCTCCATTAGTTTGCCTAAAAATATTTTCTTGTAATGGTCCTGGTATTCAAAGTTTTTTGCCGCCTTTTTTAGTGTTGGTGGGATATTTGTAGTATCAATAAAAACCAATGCAGAACATCTGACTCATCTGCTATTTCCTTGCTCCGTACAAAGTTCCTCACCTAGTCTTTAAATGGCCCGCAAGTACTTTGACCTCTCTTTTTACATTCATAAATAAACTCTCCTCAGTGTTTATATTTCTCCTTGGTTGTGTTCTTAGATTATTGTCTCCTCGATTTTTTTTTGTCCTCTGGCTGAATTCCGAATTCCACAATTGTACCTATTTCACAATTATCATAATTGTACCTATTTCATATCTTATTAGCAGAGTCATCCCCTCACCTTTTCATTCCCACCAGTAATTCCTGAATATAGAATTCCCTGCTTTGATCATAGCCATATCTCCTTCATTGCAATTAGTTTGTACCAATTGCTTAATTAATTAAGTCTTGGCTGTGGCAGGAAAGGTTTATAAATCAAAGATCAATCATAGATCAATCTTGGATATTGATTGGATAGATTTTGGATAGACACAAAATGCTGGAGTAAAGGGCCTGTCCAACTTCGGCGATTTTTCAGCGGACTGGCGGCGACTGTCAACTTGCCTGAAAAACCGGGAACTGGAACGGCGACTGTCAGGGTGGAACACAAACACACACACACAAACACACACACGCACACACGCACACACGCACACAGCCAGGGAAAGCGGGGGAGTGCTGTCTGAAATTCACACGGTGCAAAGCCAAGGTCATACAGACACACACCGCGATGAACAGGGCGGCTAGCAAAGTGTATGGTAAGTCCTTTAAAGGAGGGGGGGGGGAGAATGGGAGACAAGGAGTGGAGACACTTTTAAGACACGGCTGTGAAGATTGGCGGGCATTTAACATTACCGGTCGGTTATCCTTGGTTCTGAAAACTCGTGCTTACTTTTTTTCCCCTAATGAGCCAATAAAAATGACCGGTCAGCAAAGGTGATTAACTAAAACTACCTACAACTACCTCGACTACCCATAACTACATGGCGACCCCACTACAACTGCACCTACGACTACAGGATTATCGATTTTTGGGCCCAGAAAATTTTTCAACATGTTGAAAAATTTGCGGCGACCATACTGAGGCCGCGACTAGTTCCCAGAATGTGGGAACTCCTCGCGACCATGAGGGAGACTCACCAGAGACCACCAGCGAACATGTGGCGAGCTTAGAGTCTCATGCACTCGCCTAAAAAGTCGCCTAAGTGGGACAGGCCCTTAACTCAGGCAACATTTCTGGAGAGAAGGAATGGGTGACATTTCGGCTCGGAGAATTATCCAAGCAGAATCCTTTTTGGGCAACTAGATTATGATTTGTTAGAATTATACTGTTGCAGTAAAATTTTTGTAGGTGCACTATATAAAGATAAACTTCAATGATATTTATCGTAAGCTAATTTACTAAAAATTACTGAGAAGTTTGCATTTAAATTTTTGTCAATTGAATATTAAAGTGGAATCCCAGCCAAACTGTATCACTGAAAACCAAGCGTATGTCTTGCTGATGGAAAGACCTAGTCCTGCAGATTGTGGATTAATTAGTTCATGTAATTTTCAAAACTTAACATAAAACAAACCACCAACATTAAATTTGTTTGGGGTATGCAGTAAGTGAACAGCTTTAATAAAATTATCTATGCTAGTTTATGCAATTAGGAGTTTTAAGAATTTTATATGCCATGACATATGGTGACAAAGGTATTTATTAATCACTTATTTATCCATTATGTCCCAAACAAGTATTGTTTTATATTTAAGCAGAACCAAGAAAACCCCCTGCTGTTAACAAAGACATTTGTTTCACAGCCTGCAGGGAATATTGAAACAGTAGGGGGCAGCAGGATTGTGAATGACAAAATAACACTTCTACCAGCATTGATTTGTTTTTCTCTATGGGCCTCTATTTCTGCTCTTGAATTCCTACAATGAATTTAGTCTATTTAAAAAGTACTTTAAATTTGTGATTTTCATTTGTTTGTAAATAAGAAGTCTGGTGTTTAAAAGTAATATCTGAGATGACATTGAAACAAAGTGCTGGAGGAACTCAGTGGGTAGGACAGCATCTGTGCCTGATTGTACAGACAACCAGCAAGATGCCAAGCCACCAGACCCTTGCCTATAGATGCTGCCTGACCCACTTATTTCCTTCAGCACTGTTTTTTGCTCTAGATTCCAGCATCTACAGTTTTGCCCGAGATGACATTCTTGGTTATGCACTTCTATCAAAACAATAATGACATTCGTCAACAAATCAAGCTATTGCTTTATAGTATGACAAATTTGAAACCACTTAATCTAATGGTATGTTTGCTCACGATAGTTGCATATTCTTTTGATTCACTTTTTTCTTTTATTATCTTTCCTCTCAATATATCTCTGAACTCTTTCACTCCATAGATAATATTGACAGTAGTTACAGGATGATAGATTGAATTGTTAGAAATATCACTGAAAATCTCGTGAAATAATCTGAGGATGTTTTGTTAATTTGTATGATATAGACGTACTTACATTTGTCTTTATTTCTGCAGTGCATCAGAGGAAGAAAAGCATCGTTGGAGGAACTGCAAACTGTTCATTCGGAGCAGCACGCATTATTGTATGGCACTAATCCATTGAACAGACAGAAGCTGGACAGTAAGAAGCTACTAGGTAATGTATAGTTCAATCCTCTTTACGTTTTGATGTCGTTCCAGAAATAGCTATTGTTTCTATCCATGGGAATGATGTTAGCTTAGTATGCACTGAAATAAGTGATAAATTCCAAGCACTTTATCTTTCTTTTACAGTGAGTTTACAGGGATTAACAATATTTTTATATTTAATAAGTTTTATACTTCCCCTGTTTTGTTTTAAAGTTAGAGTTACTTACAGAAAATAGGGGTACATTTTATGCATGTTGTATTGTCTGTATTTATTTTAAATGTAATTCAGCTGGAATTTAATCCTTGTTCTTTAACATGCCAGTAAATCCAGAACCTAACTCTCTCAGGCTATGGGCAAGTTTCAGTTGAAATATATGCAAATCTTATTGAAAATAATGCTTATATGTTAGAGCTCATAATTTATTTGAAAAATTTTTAGAATTTTAAATTTAGATTCTAAATATTACTTTCCCATTTTTTCCATTTTTTTCTTTTCAATATAATTTTCTTACTGGATCTTGCTCTTACTATTTCAACTTTGATTTTACGTTCTTATTTCTTTAAAAAGTTAAGAACACTTCTTCCATTTTCGTAATAGATCAAATGAAAAAGATAGTTTTTTTGATTTGCTAAAACAAATTGACTTCTTAATCAACCAAAAAACAATGGGAAATAAAGATTGATCTGGCTGCAGGGTTGGCAACATATCAGTAAAGATGTCTTTGATTCTGGAATGACACAGCCAAATGTTACTTTACTTTAGACTTTAGAGATACATTGCGGAAACAGGCCCTTCAGCCCACCGAGTCTGCACCGAACAACGATCGACCTGTACACTAGCACTATCCTACACACTAGTGACAATTTTATAAGCTTACCAAAGTCAATTAACCTACCTATCTGTATGTCTTTGGAGTGTAGAAGAAAACTGGAGAAACCAGAGAAACCCCACATGATCACAGGGAGAACGAGCAAACTCCGTACAGACAGCACCCGTGGTCAGGGTCTATCCGGGGTCTCAGGTGCTATAAGGCATGTCAGGGTCTCAGGCGCTATAAGACTGTGCCGCCCTATAAATACACTGTAGGACGCAAACCCTCAGTCATTTTCTTAAATTCCATGTGCTGAATTTATTGGCTTTGTCAACACACGATTATTTTAACCCATACATAAGCTGTTTCAATAAATAAACGCCCCTTGATGGACTCTTCTATTATTTCATTTGAGGCAGAGGTTGTTATAAAGATCAGATATAAGATGGCGCCTACCTGCGGCGACAATTTGCGAACGGCACAAAGATAAACAGTAAGATACAGCATTTATGAACTCACCTGCATCAGGAAATCCACTAGAATCAACGCCGTAAGTAGCGAGCTGCTAATGCATTTAAATGCATTAGCGCTAGTGAGAACTCCCGATGTTAGCGCTGGTAAGGAAATCCCCGGTCAGAGGGGATTCCCCAACCTCGCGGAGGAGCGCAGGCACAGCAAGAACCTTACCTGCAAACATCCGGGAGGCCTTCAGGGAGTCCGGAATCGAAGCCGTCGGGCAGGATCCCCCAGCAGCAACGGAGCTGGAGGTGCCACTGTATGGGAATTCGCGATCTCGGGATTCCCCAACCTCGCGGAGACCCGTAAGTACTGTACCTGTAAACAGCGAGGAGGGCTCCATGGAGAGGAACAACTCCAGGACTGTTTGGAGTCTGTAGACTGGGCAATTTTCAGGGACTCGGCAACGGACCTGAACGAATATGCCACAGTCGGTACAGACTTCATAAAGATATGTGTGGAGGACTGCATCCCTACAAAAACCATCCGAGTGTTTCCCAATCAGAAGCCTTGGATGAACTCTGAGATCCGCACTCTTCTGAAGACCAGACACCGGGCATTCATGTCTGATGATACAGTGGTCTACAAGAAGTCCAGATACGACCTCGGTAAGGCCATCAAAAAGGCCAAAAGGGACTTCTGCTCCAACCTGGATGATGAGACAGATGTTCGGCAGCTGTGGCGGGGCCTGAATGCAATCACTTCCTACAAGGCGAAATCAGGAGGTAGCTCGAATGTCGGCGAAACATCACTCCCTGACGAGCTCAATGCGTTTTACGCACGGTTTGATAGGGTGCCTTCCCTATTGATGTGCCTTCCCGAGCCCCCATTCGCTCTGATGGTATTTCAGTCTCAGTCACAGAGGCCGACGTCAAAAAATCCTAAAAGGGCATCAATTATACCGGTGCCCAAGAAGAGCAAGGTGACGTGCCTCAACGACTATCGACCAGTGGCACTAACGTCGGTGATGATGATGTGCTTTGAGAGGTTGATCATGGCGCAAATCAACTCCTACCTCGACAAAAACCTGGACCCACTGCAGTTCGCTTACCGCCAGAACAGATCAACGGTGAATGCGATCTCGTTGGCTCTCCACTCCGCTCTGGACCACTTGTACAACAAAAACTCATATGTCAGGCTGTTATTCATTGAATAAAGCTCGGCATTTAATACAATCATCCCCTCCAAGCTGGTTACCTATCTCTCAGATCTGGGTCTCTGTGCATCCCTCTGCAATTGGATCCTCGACTTCCTCATTCACAGACCACAGACTGTTCGTATTGGTGGAAATGTGTCAGCCTCGATAACAATCAGCATGGGAGCACCTCAAGACTGCGTGCTCAGCCCCCTGCTGTACTCTATACTCATGACTACGTAGCCGGTCATAGTGCGAACTTCATCATCAAATTCGCTGACAACACCACTGTTGTGGGACGTATCAGTGATGGGGATGAGTCAGAGGATAGAAGAGAGATCGACCAACTGACCAAATGGTGCCAGCACAATAACCTGGCCCTCAACACCAGCAAAACCAAGGAACTGATTGTGGACTTTGGAAGGGGTAGGATGGGGACCCACAGTCCCGTTTATATCAACGGGTCGATGGTGGAGAGGGTCAAGAGCTTCAAATTCCTGGGCGTGCATACTTCTGAAGATCTCTCCTGGTCCGAAAACACTGATGCAATTATAATGAAAGCACATTAGCGCCTCTACTTCCTGAGACGATTACGGAGAGTCGGTATGTCTAGGGTCTAGGAGGACTCTCTCTAACTTCTACAGGTGCACATAGAGAGCATGCTGACCGGTTGCATCGTGGCTTGGTTCGGCAACTTGAGCGCCCAGGAGCGGAAAAGACTACAAAAAGTAGTAAACACTGCCCAGTCCATCATCGGCTCTGACCTCCCTACCATCGAGGGGATCTGTCATAGTCGCTGCCTCAAAAAGGCTGGCAGCATCATCAAGGACCCATACCATCCTGGCCACACATTCGTCTCCCTGCTACCTTCAGGTAGAAGGTACATGAGCTTGAGGACTGCAACGTCCAGGTTCAGGAATAGCTCTTCCCCACAGCCATCAGGCTATTCAACTCAACTGAAACAAAACTCTGAACATTAATAGTCCATTATCTGTTTATTTGCACTTAATCTGTTTTATTTATTCATGTGTATAAATATTTATATAATGGTATATGGACACACTGATCTGTTCTGTATTCATGCCTACTATATTCTGTTGTGCTGAAGCAAAGCAAGAATTTCATTGTCCTATCTGGGACATATGACAATAAACTCTCTTGAATCTTGAATTTTGAATATTGGGCACAAAATATGTGGTAGACAAAAATGCTGGAGAAACTCAGCGGGTGAGGCAGCATCTAAGGAGCGAAGGAAATAGGCAACGTTTCGGGTCGGAACCTTTCTTCAGACACAAAATATGTGTTGTCCTGTCTATATGTTGGCCTCGTTCTATCACTTTGCACCCATTCTCTGTGAGCAATGTACAATTGTAAGGACCCATGCTGGTT
This sequence comes from Amblyraja radiata, assembly GCF_010909765.2. Taxonomy (NCBI): domain Eukaryota; kingdom Metazoa; phylum Chordata; class Chondrichthyes; order Rajiformes; family Rajidae; genus Amblyraja; species Amblyraja radiata. Next base: position 52,426,952 of record NC_045962.1, on the reverse strand, counting down.
GAGTTTATGCCTGCATCTTTGGTTAGACTTTGTCATTGTTACTAAATCAGTTGCTGTAATTCCAATCTTTTAGATGTTTTTAATGATGGAAAAGTAGTTTATTTCAAAAATGTTGCTGCTTCCAAAATTGACATTTCCCCAGGAAGGAGGAGGCACCGAGTAATCAAAGCATTTGAAGGGAAAATATTTAGGATTAAACAGGGGTCAAATTCAAGTTATTATTTATAAAATATTTAATGTGATTAGGAAGTGAGGATAAAAATAAAGATTGGTGTTATTTTATAGTTTGTTTTTATTAAATATATAGTTTATTTCCATTCTAGCTATTCCTAATATTTAAATACCTGTACTTGTATATCAATTTCACATCATGCCAGCTGAATATAGTTTGGGATTTTTGCTTCGGAGTGATTCACCGAATCAGAGTTCTCAAAAAAGTATTTTCTAAATCATATTTGTATTAGCTTGATAAAGCACTTTAAATGTCAAAAGTTGTTAATGGCAAAAAGGGGTGCATTTTATTTTCGAGATTAGCTGGTATTTAAGCTTCATTTCACTCAAGCGAAGTGTAATGTGGGAATGTGAGCATTTTAGCTTGTTCAGCATGATAGATTTCTGCTCTCATTCTTGGACTGATCAATTTTGTGTTTATTTATTGCATTTGCTTTTCTTTTGTTTCAGTAGTGTCATAATTGTGATTGTCAACTTTTTTTTAAACCATCAAGCTTCTTTTATTTTGCTTGTTTTTATTAAACTCTGAAATCGGTTTTAAAACAGCCGTCTCCTTACCTTAATTTCCTCTATCTAGTTCCTTCTCTCTGCTGATCACTATCTCCTTTTCCCCTTTGTCGTCGATGTGAATTAGAAGTAAGCCACTGTATGATTGCATTCCCCAAACATTTGCTTCCAATAAGACTCTATTTTTAGTGGGTAGAAATCACTAACAGTTGTCTGGCCTGAAAACAATGTTTGCTAGTTTAAAATAAAATGCTGCCTGCATTCACATGCACATTGTGGTGCAATGTTTGTATTCAGAAATGTGTGTCAGGATATGTTTGCAAGGAAATGAGTGGGATGGAAACCAAGGAACTGTTTTCACAAATTTGCCTATATTACTTACGGGTTGAACAGAGAAAGAGGAAAACCAAGTGGAGTCATCAATATGTTTAAAATAGAGGCAGGCTTGGAATTGGGATGCACTTTCAAATTCAGAAGTTTATTTTATTTTTGTGTTTTTTTTTTATCTCATCGGCTACCCAAAGTGCTTTTCTTAAAAGTATGGCAATGTTATATTGTTCACTCATTCCCACTGGAGACTGATGAGACAAAGCCAAGTTTCTTTTTGTTTGGATGTTCACAGTTGCTACAATTAGATGGGTTTAATCACTGAGGTCTAACCTAGATTCCACTCAATGTCACAAGGCTAAAAATCCAGTGTGGTACTTATTCTATTCCAGTACACTACAGCAGAATATATGTTGCCGAGCTACATGTTAATATTTTTTATGCTAGTTCATGAATACTATTTTATAAAGAGAATGTATTACCCCTTAAGCATTAGGTTGGTGACGCCTCTCAAGTAGTGATAGTTGAGTTGAGTAACCATAGTTTAGCAAGTAAAGTTAGTACTCCATTGAGCTCTGATCATTTTATATAGAAGACCAGAATTGTTGGATGGTTTAACTGTGTTACACATTCAACGGTGTTGCAGCCTAACGCAATAGACAGAAATGTCTACAAAGCAACCCACTGCCTGCACTTGTCAGGTATCCACCTGTTGAACCTGTTCTTCCCACACTTGGGATCTTGCTGGTTGACTAGCTTTGAGACAAAGGCCGAACCAGTTGTCAAACAGCTTGAATTTGAGTGAACTATTAAAAAACAAAGATACTATTAAATTGAAAACCTTAAGAAATACTTAAAACACAAGAAACTAATGCAAATAAAAACGTGTAAATTACCATTCGAACTTACCTGTTTCCTTTGCAACATTTCTTCTCCATTGAAATGATCAATTAACTTGCACCAGGTCTAATCTCCAATAACAGAGCACAATTGCAATTGTGACATTAATTTGCTGTGCAAAAGACTGAGACATGCATTCCTGTACAATAAAAATAGGAGTTCTGTGCATAGTTGCTATCTTTATCAATATCATTTCATAGACAACAAAAGAAACAGGAGACACAAGATGCTGAAATCTTGAGAAAAAACTAAAGTGCTGGAGGAATTCAGCAGGGCAGGCAGCATCTGTGGGGGGAAATGGACAGACATTGTTTCGGGTCGGAACCTTTCTTCAAGACTGGAATAGAGGGGAGATAGCTGATAGAAAGAGATATGGGGAAGGAGTGGAGAAAGAGCTGGCAAGTGATAGGTGGATCCAGGTAAGGAGGTATACGACTCAGATGGAGGAGTGGAGGCTGGAGATGGTCACAAAGGCTAGAAGTGATAAGGACTGCAGATGGTGGAATCTGAGAAGAAAGGAAGTGCGAGGAGTGGCATGTAGAACCAGAAGGAGGGAAGGTGGGTAGAGGAGAATAATTGTGGGAGGGACAGGAGGAGAAATAGTGCACCTGTAAGACAATAGGGATGGGTGATCATCAGATGGAGTAGGGGAAAGGAACTGGGTGATGTGGGAGAAAGTGAAGTGGAAAGAAAGCTGTGTGAGAGAGAACCTGATAGATCAGAAAGGAGTGGGGAAGGATACCAGGGACTGGAGAATTCAATGTTAATACAATTGGGATGCAGGCAACTGCTGCATGAACAGCTACTGCATGTAGTGTTTTGGGAGGCTTGTCCATTCTCATTTTTCTGAAAATTCCTGCTGAATAAAACCTATAGCTGCAAACACATCTTGCTTTGCTGATGTCTGTACCTGCCAGCTGATAAAATTTTAATTATTGTTGTTAAATATGCTTGGAAAAATGAAGTTTAGGAATTAGTGCAGTGTTAAAAAATGTACAGTCTAATGTTGCAAATTCAGGGTTCCTGGACCAGTTGTTGAAACTTTTAGAACACAGTACTGTTTTCTATTAAATCCATTATAGTTTTCATCTTCCTGCCCTACCTCCATTGGGATGCTTGCATCCTGTAATGACAGAATTTTACATTTTTTTAAATGGAGATTTAATTAATTTCAAAGAAAAATTGTTTGTTATTTCAATTTTGGCAAAATCATACTTTAATGATTCATTCTTCCGATGATTATTTGTCGTACGTTTATAGATTTCAAATATTCAGATGGTCATAACCATGGCTTTTCCCTAATTGGTAGTTAACAAGAGAGACAGGGGACCTCAGAGACCATACAGCTGCTGGCATTGCATTCTTATTTGCTTGAATTACGGGTATACATTATATAAACATGCACTGTAGTTTTTCAATAAATTAGGTTGTCCCTGTTGTGGTTTACCCAAGAAAAATACTTTGTTCCTTGTTCTTGTGTTTGAAGTCAGAATCTCCTACTTTACATAATCATCCATTATTTTCCACAGTTACTTTATTTTCGCATTTTATTGGAGTTTCCAGCTTTGCAGTTTTGTCAGCAAACAACTGAAAGAATAAAAATTGCTCAAACTATTCGTATTCAGCTATTAAACTCTGAGGAACTGTTGCCTTTTGCATTGGCCCTGGAGGCCAGTGAAGGGGTGAACACAGCATTAGCGGGGAAATACACCTTGCAGACGCTCATTTGTACTTGTAATATTCACTCTCAAGTTGTGATTCTAACTGTGTTACAAACATTATGATTTATACTGATACTGTTACCCAAATGCTGTTTTTCAATATTATTCCACAGGTTCCATCACTCCAATGTTTGTTATGCTTCCTTGTGGCGGACTTGGAGTAAGTCTTTTCTCTCTTTTATAACGTGTAAATAATGTCTTGTTTGGTCTTTCCATTTCAGCAGCAACATAAATTGTTGCTTTGACTTCTACTCAGCAGATAATTGAGAACAGATGTCCCCATAAAGAGGAATTCAAGGTTTGCTGAACTAGACATGTTGGCTAAACCACAACTGCAGTATGTGTGATATTATTCAGGGAACAGATTCAGGAAAATTGAATGATGGCTAAAAAAAAATCTATTATCTCACCTTCAAACAGGTGACAGAGCAGGTGGATGTGGATTCACTCTGTCATAGCCCTGTTTCTAACAACAAACTTTTTGGCTTCCCCATATAAAATAATTGTCTGGTGAAGTAGTATCTTTCCACAGGATGGAGGGAGGTTTGTACTTCAGAAACAAATCTTTACATGTTTATACTGGCCTCTGTGATGTTTGGCACAAGGAAAGTTAATCTCTTTTTTTGCCAATTTCTCCTCACCCATAATTTTTTGTAAGTATTGATCATAATAGGGCATAGTTCACTACCATCCTCAATAATTCACTTCATTATTCATTACACATGCATGGCAGTATTAGCTGTCATGTTGTTGAAAGCTCAGTTAACCCAATACTGAGCTAACCATCCACATGAATTGCATATCAGGAATAGGAACACTGCTTTTCTCTCTGAACCAGAGCCGCTGAAGACAGTTGTATACCATTTCCCAGGTTGAGAAAAGTTAGCATAGATATGGGAATCATACGAGTGAACCTTATGATGTATACAGTTCAGCTGCATGATGTATAAACATACTGAGACATTAGAGATGCAATATAGAGAGTCTTAACATAAATAAATCTTTCAACATTTCATTTTTATCTTTGCAGTAAACTAAATAACTTGCTCTACAAGTTGATGTGCTTAGTGAGAATAAACTACAGTGTGTATTCCCTTGTGAGCACTTACAAACATAGCTTGCTGTAATATTCTGATTGTAAATGAAATGCTGTTATTTTCTGTTAAATGTTTTTAACAATAGTGATTATTTTTTGTGCTCCCTTCTTTTATTCTGTTTGCTGGAATTAAAAAGTAATTATTTATAAATGTTTTAATTATATGAAATGTTTAACTGAATCATGCATACAAGTCTTGTATGTGTTCCATGGCAGTAGTCTATCTGGAGTCTGATTGAATATGCTCAGAAAGCACATTTATTAAAATTATGACTTTTTAATTATTCCTATAAACCATTTGATTCCTTGCCATTAATAAAAGTGAATGACATTGAGGGTCAGCCATGATCTTATTAACTGGTGGAGTGCACTCAGGGGACTGATGGCCTAGGTCTGCTCCAATTTCTCATGCAGTCTTCATACAAACACTGTTTATTTGACACATCTGGCAGTTTTGTAAGACAAGCAATTTGGGACAGCTCTTTCTTTCTGAACTGAGTTGTTTGTAAAAGAGCAGAGCATTGAGTGGTGATAGAATGCCAACTTGTCACCACAGTGTGAGCATTCCAGAGACAGTGTTCATTATTCTGTCAATCTGCTCAATAAACAAGAGAATTAAGTGAGACAAAAAAACAGCTTGAACAACATGTGTCTTCGTATGTGTGTAAATGGAAAGAGTCCAGTATGTCATTTTATGTTGATTAGTTTACTCACACAGAGATACATTGGTGGATTTACTTTATCTTTAGTATCTACATGGCGAGAGGTTTTGACTTTTGTTTCGAAAAACATTCTTTTCATTTTTTTATTTTAAGGCAAAGCAAATACAATTCAATTTACTATAATGTAGGTATTTTACCGGAGAAGATTTGATTGGAATGGAGTAAGCAACTATGAAATACCGGAGCAAGAGTAGGCTTCCCAGCTCCTCAAGCATGCTCCACAAATCTGAAGTGTAAGAAAGAACTGCAGATGCTGGTTTAAATCGAAGGTAGATGCAAAATGCTGGAGTAACTCAGCGGGACAGGCAGCATCTCTAGAGGGAAAGGATTCTCTAGAGAGAGAATTCCTTCTCTCCAGAGATGCTGCCTGGCCCGCTGAGTTACTTCAGCATTTTGCGTCTACCTACAGATCTGATCATGGCTAATCAGCTCCCCCTGCTCTTGGCTAAACACCTCCCCCTGCTCTTGTACCCTCTCGCCCTCGCCCCCCCCCCCTCCCCCCAATCTTATCCTGCACACCTCTCATCTTCCTCCCCCTGCTACCTGCATTTAAAAAGCAGATTTTTTTCAAATAGGTTTTTTAAGAAAAATAACCAGCATTTTATGTATGCTTCCCCGATTATACAGTTAGTGGAGGAATTGGTTCTTCTGTTTTGATACTCAGGTGGACAGTGACACGATTTGGAATGAGATCCATTCGTCCAGTGCTGCACGTTTAGCAGTGGGATCTGTGATTGAACTTGTTTTCAAAGTGGCAACTAAGGAATTGAAGGTGAGGTTTCATAACAATAATTGTTAAAAGGAAGGAAATTTCAATGTTGTAGATAATTTTATCATTATATATCAGAAATTAAATATAAATTATTTACAGTAGTTATATCATGTTAAGGTTGCACCAGTCTGGGTTGAGTGATATCACAATTCTCCATCTGAATCTGGAAGGTACAGTGTTAAACATCAACATGGACATATGCATGTAATCCAGACTGACACTCAAGTGCAGTAATGCAGAAGTGCTGCACTGTCAGAAGGACTACCTTTAGATGAGATGTCAGATCTAAGTCCAGTCTACTCCCTTGTGCGAGTAATATGTGACTCATGATAGTAGAGCAATGTGGTCGATACATTGGCACAGCGGTAGAGTTGTTATCTTACAATGCCAGAGACCCGGGTTCGATCCTGACTGCAGGTGCTGTCTGTACGGAGTTTGTACATTCTCCCTGTGACTCCATGGACTTTTTCTGGGTGCTCCATTTTCCTCCCACATTCCAAAGACGTGCACATTTGTAGGTAAATTGGCTTCTGTAATTTGCACCTCGTGTGTAGGATAGAACTAGGATGATTGCAGGTCGGCACGGACCCGGTGAGCCGAAGGGCCTGTTTCCACGCTGTATCTCTAAACTAAACAATGTTAATCCCTCAACTCATACCTGAATGTTAATTACAATTCTATTTCCAACCTATTGCAAGATGTAAATTAGTTGTTATGTTTCTTGAAATACAAAAATGACCACTATTTCAGGATTGACTATGGTTGTAAAAGATGCTATATCTATTCAAGTTCATCCACTTCTGAGCAGGTTCTCCAGGCATCAGAAAAATAAATTGGGATTGTCACAGACTGGTTTCGGTCCAGGTTTACACAATAAATGAATTAACATGCATTTCCGTGACATTTTTCTTGTTCGTTGGATATTCCAAATAAGATATAGTCTATTATATATCTTTGAAATTGTTATTTTAGATGGAGAATTTCAGAAACATACTGCAGAGAAGGAGTCTTAGGCCTGTGATGACCCTTTAAATAAGCAATTATGCAATATTTTTGCAGCTTCCATCAGTTTCCTATTCTATACATTTTTTTCACCATGTCTCTGTACATCTTTGCTCAATTACCTTAAATTTATTATGTTTGCTCACAGTCCCATTCCGGTGGAAATTCTTTTTCTCAACATGCCTCATTTCAAACTATTAGGAATACATTGCATTTGTCAGAATAGAAAAAGTGTTTACAAGAAATATTTACGTTGACTTTTATTTATGCTCATTTTCAAAATTAAATTTGCCTGTTCAAACTGTCATGATTTGAATTTGCACTCTGGATTTTACTCCAGGCCTTTAGATTTCTATTCCAGGTTATACACCACTGCAGAACTGCATCTGTGACTTATTTTTATTGCAGCATAAATTCATTATGCTGCAATATATTCTTATTCCGACTGTTTTACTATCAACTTTTATTTTTAAATATAAGCTCACAGATATTTATAAATGCTCTGAAGCACAATGCCAGTTCAGATTTTTATTTACATCGTCATTGATACTTTTGAATATGTGATATAACAAAAAAAAATTTTGAGAGGGTTTGGTAAATTGTTTTTATTTTGGCAGTTTTTCCTTCTTGAATAATTTAGCAATTTATCTGTAACCTGAGTGGTAACCTGAACACCACTGGCCCTCCATATATCGCCTAAAGGCATTTCGTTCTGTGCAACCGTGTGCAATAAGCAGTGGCTGACCGTTCACCAGCAGACTGCCTGGCAGCCCAGACCAACCAATCCAATGTCATCCATTCCTCCTTCATCAGTCTGAAGAAGGGTTTCGGCCCGAAACGTTGCCTATTTCCTTCGCTCCATAGATGCTGCTGCACCCGCTGAGTTTCTCCAGCTTTTTTGTGTACCTTTATCCATTCCTCATATCAGCGCTTGGCTACTTTCGGCAGAGTCACTGGATAACCATCGGAAAAGGATCTCTGATTGTTTTTCTATCCTTTAAGCTCCAAATGCCAATCATATAGCCCTTGCATTCTTCCAATTGAAGTCAGCTAATTCAGCAGTAACTAGAATCTGTAATGCAAACGTCTAATCTATGGCATCACCTTAATTACAACATCTGTTCTCAAATAAGTTATTTGATTAACAGCAGAATTGTTATGCAAATTTCAGTAAAAGTATAGAAACTGCACATGTGTCAACATAAGTCGCACTGTATATGTAGTTATATAAATCATGGTATTTTGCAGAATGGATTTGCGATTGTGAGGCCACCTGGTCACCATGCAGAGGAGAGTACACCAATGTAAGTAACTATTTCCATCCTCATAAGTAAAACATAACTCTTAGTACTTACAAAAGAGTCACCTGCTTTTCTGGAGGAGTTTGTGTGTAATTGGCAACATATGAGGTTCAGAACAAAAACTGGTGAAAATTTGTCCCTACTGTGCTTTTTCCTCTGATGATAAATGAGTGTAGGAATGCAGACGATCGGAATCATGAACAGCGCTATTAACCATTTCCCTTTTTTTTAAACATCCCCTTTCCCAATTCTTGTACCTCTAGGGGATTCTGCTACTTCAATTCTGTGGCCATCGCTACTAAGCTCCTACAACAGAGGTTGAATGTCAGCAATATCCTTATTGTGGACTGGGTGAGTGAATCACATCAAAACAAGGCTTAAAATAAGGGACATATTATTCATATTCTGCTTCCCAGTCCCCCGTGCACTGTTGGACCGGTACACTTGTTTTTAGTGTCTTACCTATAGAGTCAGGTTCTCATCCAGATAATCAACTAACATTTGGATGTTTTTTAATATATTAATCACTATTCATTGTACAAATTGATTTTTTTGTTTGAATTAGTATATATTATAATTGATAATTGAATTAAGCATGGAAAAGTTCCACCGTAATTTAACTTCTTGTTCAATATAACACGAAGGAAGGAAAGACTAAGTCAGTAAAAAGGGGCAGCAATAGAGGAGAATAAACGTGTTTGAATGTCAGGACCTATCTATACTATGTACTAGCAGCCAGTCACACTATGGTGGCTGCAGTGGGATTTGTAGTTGTGCCTTGGTTAAAGATGTTAGAACGATTACAGATGAAAGCGATGTGTGAAGCAGGGGTGGAAAGGAGTCAGTTGATAAAAGACTATCAAATTTTATTTCTGTGAACATTTATTTGATTTATTTGATTTACTTGATCTAGAGGGTTTTTTTTTAAAGAAATGGGTTAATTATTAGATACAGGTAAAATGAAATGAGTCAATTATTTTTCTGCTGCATAGTGGATGGTTTTCTAACAACACATTTAACCTATTGATGAGAGAACCTGCTTATTTTTACCCAGTGAATGAACTTAAGCTAGAGGGAAGAATGTTTATAGACAATAGGTGCATGAGTAGGCCATTTGGCCCTTCGAGCCAGCACCGCCATTCAATGTGACCATGGCTGATCATCCCCCGTTCCTGCCTTCTCCCCATATCCCCTGACTCCGCTATTTTTAAGAGCCCTATCTAGCTCTCTCTTGAAAGCATCCAGAGAACCTGCCTCCACCACCCTCTGAGGCAGAGAATTCCACAGACTCACCACTCTCTGTGAGAAAAAATGTTTCCTCGTCTCCGTTCTAAATGGCTTACTCCTTATTCTTAAACTGTGGCCCCTGGTTCTGGACACCCCCAACATCGGGAACATGTTTCCTGCCTCTAGCGTGTCCAAGCCCTTAACAATCTTATATGTTTCAATGAGAACACCTCTCATCCTTCTAAACTCCAGAGTGTACCAGCCCAGCGGCTCCATTCTCTCAGCATATGACAGTCTCACCATCCCGGGAATTAACCTTGTAAACCTACGCTGCACTCCATCAATAGCAAAAATGTCCTTCCTCAAATTAGGGGACCAAAACTGCACACAATACTCCAGGTGTGGTCTCACTAGGGCTCTGTCCAACTGCAGAAGGACCTCTTTGCTCCTATATTCGATTCCTCTTGTTATAAAGGACAACATGCCATTAGCTTTCTTCACTGCCTGCTATACCTGCATGCTTACTTTCATAGACTGATGTACAAGGACCCCCAGATCCCGTTGTACTTCCCCTTTTAGGGGGAAACCGTTTTCAGTCACTTACCTCGACGAAGATGCAACTTTTCTCCTTGTCGCATCTTCGCCCCCCTCGCAGCCTAACAACTAGTTTGGTGCGGCCTCTCCAGACCAGAGACCGGCCCAGAGCTTCAGCGGCAGGCGCGGCGCAAACTTACCATCGTGGAGCCTGGGATCCTTTGCCGAGGGTTGCCAGTGTTGGAGCTCCGACCGCAGCAGTCTTTGGAGCTTCTAGCCGCGGGCGCGGCGCGGACTTACCATCGCGGAGCCTGGGATCCCTTGCCGGGGATCGCCAGAAGAAGTGCTCCGACCGCTGACCCGTGGTCTTTAACATCGTGAAGCGACGGTCTCCGGGAAGAAGCTGCTGATTCGGGAACTCCAAGCCGGCGGAGTGTGTTCTGATCTGTTCCGACGTCAGAGTTTCGATCATCCCGACGAGAGGGCTTGGACATCGGGGCGTCCATAGTGGCGACTGCGGAGGGTTCAAGGCCCCGACCACGGGTGAACAAAGAAGGAAGATTGACTGAACTTTATTGCATTCCATCACAGTGAGGAATGTTGATTCCACTGTGATGGATGTTTATGTTAAACTCTATCGTGTATTATGTTCTTTTTTCTTGTATGGCTGTTTGATAACTCAAATATCACTTTACGATAATTGGTGCATGTCACAATAAATGTGAACTTGAACTTGAAAAGTAATCAACACTAAATCGACAGACAGTGTAAATGATTGGAGAAATTATGAAATCAGTATCTTGTAAAGTATCTGTACATTCATAATGCTGGCTACGGGTGCCTTCTGTACAGAGTTTGTGCGTTCTCCCCGTGACCGCGTGGGTTTTCCCCGGTGCTCCGGTTTCCTCCCACAATCCAAAGACGTATAGGTATGTAGGTTGATTGGCTTTGGTAAAGATTGTAAATTGTCCCTAGTGTGTAGGAGGATAGTGTTAATGAATGGGGCTCGCTGGTCGGCGCAGACACGGTGGGCCGATGGGACCTATTTCCACGCTATTTCTCCAAACTAAACTAAACTAAATAAATGAAGCAGCCTGAAACCATTTATGGTTATTATTCTGGTCCTGTATTAAGACAAAGTCTAAATCTCTGCCTCTCCAACACAACAATTAAATCTGCTGTTTGATATGTGTTAATAGGATGTTCATCATGGTAATGGCACCCAGCAGGCATTCTACAACGACCCCAACGTGTTGTACATTTCTCTGCATCGCTATGATGATGGCAACTTCTTCCCAGGCAGTGGAGCCCCAGATGAGGCAAGTAAATTAACTAATGGTTGTTCAAAGAATGTCTCTTCTCACTTGTCATAAACACACAATCTGGAAGTCATTAATGTTGCCTCATAATGCCAGATAATTAAAATGTTTCATAATGAAATGATGGTGAAAATATATCACTTATTTTATGTTTTACATCAAAAATCACTACACCTTTCTCAATACAAATTTTACATAATTTCTACAAGTAAAATATATGATACTGATAGGTTTAAAACACAAGATTATGTTTAAATCAAGTATGTGTGCTCTTTATGGATGAATTATTGCATAGTACGAATTAATACAAAATTTGACAGATATACAAAAGTCAATTATGTAATTATGATTAATAATGTAATTTAAAATCAAAAATTAGTTTTTAAGATTAAGGTGTTTAAATCGTCTTCATTCTGGCTTTTAGGTTGGGACGGGTGCAGGCGTTGGATTTAATCTCAATATAGCTTGGACTGGTGGTTTGGATCCACCAATGGGTGATGCTGAATATATGGCTGCATTTAGGTAAGACTTAAGGATGTTCAGTGACAGTAAAAGTTGTTATCTGCATTGCCAATGCATTCTATTAATAGGGAATATTTTTTAAGCACCTTTAAATGAATTTGCTCCTTTTTTTCTCACACTCAAAAACCAAGAGTCATGGGGTCAGTCGTTCAGTGGTCTCAGTGTTGATTTGTAAAAGCCATTCTTAGATACTGCAATACCAAAGTGATATAGTTGTACCTTAGACTCTTACATCAAATGGCCAACTCTATTATGTCTGAAGCAGGGTCTCGACCCGAAACGTCACCCATTTCTTCTTTCCAGAGATACTGCCTGTCCCGCTGAGTTACTCCAGCTTTTTGTGTCTATCTTCGGTTTAAACCAGCATCTGCAGTTCCTTCTTACACACCATTATTCTAATTCCGGGTTCCTTTTATCTTACCTCTGCTTTTCCGGATCAAAAGCTGCTGTTAATATGTCACCCAAGAATATTCCTTTGGCAGAGGACACAAAGATGTCCCCTGACTGTATCTTTACACCTTCTTGACTGAAGAAGATTATTCTGGAATTCTAAATTGTTCACAGCAATTGGCATTTATGTAGCAAAGTTTGGTGCTCACAAACATTAAAAAAACATGCAAAAAACGTTGAAAGCTAATCATACTATGTAATAATTATGTAATTGATTTAAAACAATTTATAGAATTACTTCTATAATTATTCATTTAAATATTACATCCTCATAAATCTTTTTGCACCCTTTCTGTTTTAATGGCATCTTTCCTAAAGCAGGGTGACCAAAGTTGAACTAGAATCAATTAAATGTTTTAAATGCGTAGGAAGGAACTGCAGACGCCGAAGATAGACACCGAAGATAAACACAAAATGCTGAAGTAACTCAGCGGGACAGGCAACATCTCTGAAACGTCACCCATTCCTTCTATCCAGAGATGTTGCCTGGCCTACTGAGTTGCTCCAGCATTTTGTGCCTATCTTAAATGTTTTCATTTATATTTTTGGTCTGTAATGTTTGTAATTGATAACTAATTTATAAATTAAATAATGTTCACGTCAGAATGTTAGTGGTGATAATTTCTTGGGTCTCTCAAGGCTATCGTGGTGATTTAGATTTTAGAGCATCAAATCAGTACAAGGTGCACTGAGCAAAGTGAATGAGCACAAAGCTGCCGGCCCCGATGGCATCCCCGGGCGTGTGCTCAGGGCATGTGCTGGACAACTATCCGTGGTCTTCACTGACATTTTCAATCTGTCACTGGCCCAGGGTGTCGTCCCTACTTGCCTCAAGACCTCAACCATTGTGCCAGTGTCCAAACAGTCAGCTTCAGGGAGTCTCAATGACTTTCGCCCAGTGGCACTCACCCCCGTCATCGCGAAGTGCTTTGAGCGACTGATCTTGGCTCACCTCAAATCCAGCCTCCCTCCCACACATCAGTTTGCCTACCGGCCCAACAGGTCTACACTGGACGCCATATCTGCGGCCCTACACTCTGCCCTGACCCACCTGGACAACAACAACTTCTACATCAGGTTGTTGTTCATTGACTTCAGCTCCGCATTTAATACTGTCATCCCCGCCAGTTTGATCACCAAACTCAGCGGACTCTGCAATTGAACACTGGATTTCCTCACCAACAGACCCCAGTCTGTTAGGATCAACAACCTCACCTCCTCCACTCTTACACTGAACTCGTGCCACAGGGCTGTGTGCTTAGCCCTCTCCTCTACTCCCTCTTCACCCACGACTGCGTCCCTATGTATGGCTCCAACGCCATCATAAAATTCGCCGATGACACCACGGTGGTAGGACTGATCAGGGACAATAACGAATCAGCCTACAGGGAGGAGGTCCAGAACCTGGCAGCCTGGTGTACCAATAATAACCTCGTCCTCAACTCAAAGAAGATGAAGGAAATCATCGTAGACTTCAGGAAGACCAGAGGTGGCAGACATACCCCCATCCACATAAACGGGACTGAGGTGGAGCGCGTCTCCAACTACAAATTCCTCGGGGTACATATCTCAGGATCTGCCCTGGTCCCTCAATACTACCAAACTGATCAAAAAGGCGCAGCAGCGCCTCTACTTTCTGAGGAGGCTTAAGAAAGTTCACCTGTCCCCCCAGATCCTGTCCAACTTCTACTGCTGTACCATTGAAAGCATCCTGACCACCTGCTTCACGGTATGGTACAGCAGCTGCACAACAGCTGACAGGAAGGCACTGCAACGGTTGGTGAAAACCGCTCAGCACATCATCTGTGCCCCGCTCCCTGCCATGGATGCCCTCCACCGCAAACGGTGTCTGAGACAGGCCGGGAAAATCATTAAGGACCCCTCACACCCCAATCATGGACTATTTGTCCTCCTCCCATCAGGGAGGCGGCACAGGAGCCTCAGGTCTCGCACAAGCAGGCTGAGGAACAGCTTTTTCCAAAATACCGTTACCCTGCTGAACTCACAGGCCCGACGCTAGCTATCTTCCATACTCTTTTATCTGTATATATTTATTGCCTATGTACTAGTTTAATTCATCCACATTGCACATATTGTTTTAACCAGTATTTTTACTACCTTGCACTCTGACTGGATGCTATACTGCATTTCGTTGTACCTGTACTCGTACTTGTGCAATGACAATAAAGTTGAATCAAATCAAATCAAAAATCAGCCCTTCCCTGTAGAAACGCTGTGTTATTTATACACCGCCTTAACTCTAACTATAGATGCCCAAGTCCCTTGAGTAACTGCAGCAGAACCAAAGGCCCATAGCCAAACAAAAAACTTTATTTAATTGCAAAATACTCTTCCTCGTGCCGTGTTAAACCAAAGGAATAGCTGTACATTTCTAATTCTCAACTCTGATTTAAATGAAAATAATTACTAGATTAGCTACGTATTATCGATTCAATGTCAGGTATAAACATGTAACAATGTTAACTAAAAATTTGTGGCATATGATAATTGAAATGTTACAATTTCAGTCAATCAGCAGGCATTAAAGAAGTGAAAGCTTTTCTTGCACTATGAAAATGGTTATTTAGTACTGAAACTATGCTGCAAGTGCGGGAAGGTTTACATTAATGGCATGGGGGATGCATTTTGCTTGTAGGAACATTTACAGCTTTCAGGGATGAATACGTTAGCTGTATTTTTGAACTGTGGAACCTACATCTCCTAATATATTGAGAAGCAACATTTAGTATGCACTTGGGGAGTTTATCAGGAGTGTTTGGATATCTTTAATTATCTTACAATGAAACTTGCAAGGTTCTTTTTTGTTAAATAAAAGTTGCAGTTTTATAAAAAGGCAGAGATTTGATGTTCCTAAGCTGATGCTTATCCTCTTCAGGCTTCTCGAGTATAAAACTATTAACCCATCACGCCGTGTTCTGAGATGTGTTAGATATCATTCCGCAGATACAATAACTTCCAATAATTATCGCTAAGAGGCATTATTTATGTAGAACAGCCTTTGGCAATGAATGTTGTGGTCTTTTCAAGTTGCAGGGAAAGACCTCCAAGCTGAACCCTCTCTTCAGTCAATATCCAAATGAGAAATGAGAAGTGTTGGCTTCCACTGATTTTCATTCATTTATCTGAGGTGCTGTGGCCAATTAGGATATATTTTGGTGTGTCGTTAATTTGGCTCAGCAGGATACTGGTTACTTCACTTCTGATAAAATTACACATTCATTTTACTATAAACGGGCTAATGAGAGCACAGACCATCTAAGTAAGTAAAGTGCTAATGGAGATGGTGTACCTTAGTGAGCAAACACTTTCAGCATCATCTAATGAATCTGATATTTTGGAAGATGGAGCTTGCTTTAGTTCTTGGATTTTATTTGCAAACAACTGCTTTGAAATCCTACACATAAGTTTGCAGAATGTGCAGATGCGAAAATAGAAGGCATTCATTGCTTGTTACAACTTCTATGGACTAAAAACCATTCTGATAGTTTTTAATGTGTTGCCAAGTTTCTATGGTGACGCCATGTATTTTGGAGATTGCAAGTTAACAGATTTTAACTAACTTTTTTTCTCCCAAGTTGTTTCACCTATCCTAGTAAAATAAAGCTTTGAAGTGTAGAATTTATAGCACGCATGGGCTTAGGAAGAAATTGCAGCAGGTCATATATTCAGTAATATGCGGGTCTCCTGAGACAATAGATGCCTTCAAGGCAGCACCTTGTTATTTAGACCCATAGAATGCCACGTTGCATTTGCTGGGGATCAAGCCTAAGATGAAAACAGATAAGATAATTGGACTTAATGAAATCCAGAAGGCACTCAGTTTCACCATGAACTTGGAAGTAGAGTGTAGAATTGAACTTAATTCAAACCAGCTCTTGGAAATGCCAAATGCAAGCACTTTGAAGTTTGTGAGGAATCAGAAGTACTTTGCGCTCGATGGTGGTTACTGATATGTGCTTTAACCCTTTAATGGTGCTGAGAAAAATAACTTAGGTTACAAACAATTTGGTCATGAAAGAGTTGACATGCACAAAGAATTTCACTTTTATTCAGTTTACTCTCCTAAATAAAAGCTTACAGAAAAAAATAAAAAAACCTTAAGGAGTTCCCAATGTACATGTAAACAGCAATTAAAAGTGAATCTTTATGGGATGAATGTCAATATTGCATCATAAGTCGATAACATATTAAAAATAAATGACATCAAGCCATCCAGTCGACAGATTTTCTGTTTATGCTGATGTGACCATGTTTCCATAAACAAAGTCTAAAGCATTCATTATGGAGCTTTCAGTAAAAAAAACACTTTTAATATATAAGATAGACACAAAAAGCTGGAGTCACAGCAGGACAAGCAGCATCTCTGGAGAGAAGGAATGGGTGACGTTTCGGGTCGAGACCCTTGCTCAGAGTAGTCGGGGAAAGGGAAATGAGAGATATAGACAATGATGTGGAGAGATATAGAACAATGAATGAAAGATATACAAAAAAGTAACGATGATAAAGGAAACAGGCCATTGTTAGCTGTTACAAACCCACTGACTCCCACAACTATCTTGACTGCACTTCTTCCCACCCTGCTCCCCTATTCCCAATTCCTCTGTCTACGGCCAAGATGAGGTGTTCCATACCAGGACATCTGAGATGTCCTCATTTATTAGGGAACAGGGGTTCCCCTCTCCCATCATAGATGAGGTCCCCACACTTGTCTCCTCGGTACCCCGCAGCTCCGCTCTTGCTCTCCCACCCCCTATTCGCAACAGAGACAGTCCCTATAGTCCTTACCTTTCACCACATCAGATGTCACATACAACACATAATCCTCTGACATTTTCACCACCCTGGTCAACTTATCCCTTCCCACCCAAACCACCCCCTTTCCAGGTTCCCTCCCCTGTAACCACAGGAGATGCAACAGGGACCCCGACAGTCCTTTTAGGTTTGGCAGAAGTTCACTTGCACCTCCTCCAACCTCATCTACTGTATCCGTTGTTCAAGATGTGGACTCTTATACATCGGCGAGACCAAACGTAGCCTGGGCGGTCGTTTCACTGAACACCTTTCCTCAGACCGCCTGGACCTACCTAATCTCCCGGTTGCCAAACACTTTCGTTCTCCTTCCCATTCCCACACTGACCTTTCTGTCCTAGGTCTCCTCCATTGTCAGAGGCTAAATGCAAATTGGAGGAACATCTCATATTTTGCTTGGGCAGTTTACAGCCCAGTGGTATGAATATTGATTCCTCTAACTTCAAGTAACCCAGGCATTCCCTCTCACCCCATCCCTCCCCCACCCAAGTCACACTAGCTTATATTCACACAACAAACAGGTAACAATGGCCTGTTTCCTTTAAGGGCCTGTCCCACTGCAACAACCTAATTTGTGAGTTTAGAAGAATTTGCGCTTGACTCAAACTCGTAGCATGGTCGACACGTGGTCCGAGGAGGTCCTAGGAGGTCACTGGAACTCTCCTTCATGCTCGAGGGAAGTTTCCGCATACTCACGGCCTCGGTTTGGCGAGGAAAATTTTTCAGCATGCAAATCATTCCCTTTATAGAAAATTATCTGAGATGAAATTATGAAAAAAATCCACTAATTTCACTACTTCAGTTTGATGGGCACATCATGTCAGAAATACTTCAATGAGTGTAGGAGATTGATCAAAACAACCCGCTGCCACAATGATTACTGGACCAAGAATTATAAAGCAAAAGGTGGTGTAAAGGGAGAAGATTCAAAACTTGGTTTTGGAGAAGACATTTTAGAAATAATTAATCCATTTTATTTATTTACCACTGAAATGGACACAAGCTTGGTAATCATTTTGGTTTTCGTATATAGAAGATTGTACTTTATTCAAACTCGACATCATTCCCTTGTGTGGTTTATAGCACAGTGTGAATGAGTAAATAGTTTGGTTATTTTATATTTTAATTTCTAGATGGGGTGTTCCTGCCATTTCTAATTTATCTTGTGAGGGTGATGAAGAGCTGTTACCCTAAAACTCTGCACTTCATCTGATGACGATCCTTGCACAGGACTTCTTGAATTTTAACCCAGTAAAGTTGATGGATCAAGTCAGGATGGTGTGCAACTTTGAGGGGAAGGAGATGTATTGCCGTGTGCCTGCTGCCCTTGACCACTGTAGTGAGGCTGCACGTGTGGGAGGTGTGAGCGTTACATAGATGAGGAGGAGCTCTGCATTTGGCAAATGGTTCGCATTGCAGCCTTGGTGTGTTTGTGGCAGAGGGTGAAAGCTTAGGATAGGGAATGGAGTCCCATTTATGATTTTGTCTTAGACAGTGTTGATCTTCTTGAATGATGCTGTGACTCTTTTATCATACTTCTCAAATGCCTTGTAGATGGTGGAGTCTTAAATGACCTCTCCTTTATTCTAAGACTGTGGCCCCTGGTTCTGGACTCGCCCAACATTGGGAATATTTTTCCTGCATCTAGCTTGTCCAGTCAGTTTATAATTTTATATGTTTCTATAAGATTCCCCCTCATCCTAAACTCCAGTGAATACAAGCCTAGTCTTTTCAATCTTTCCTCATATGACAGTCCCGCCATTCCAGGGATCAATCTCGTGAACCTACGCTGCACTGCCTCAATCACAAGGATGTCCTTCCTCAAATTAGGAGACCAAAACTGTACACAATACTCCAGATGTGGTCTCACCAGAGAATCTATAGACCATTGGAAAATGATCACCAATGCATCCACGATTTCCAGAGCCACCTTATTAAGTACCCTGGGATGCAGACCATCAGGTCCTGGGGATTTATCAGCCTTCAGTCCCATCAGTCTACCCAACACCATTTCCTGCCTAATGTGAATTTCCTTCAGTTCCTCCGTCACTCTAGATCATCTGCCCACTAGTACATCAAGGATAACTTGGATCCGTCTCACTACATCTTGCTTGACTAATCTTCCGGAATTTTTTGAGGATGTAAGTCGGAAAATGGACAAAGGAGAGCCAGTGGATAATAATAATAATAATAATAAATTTTATTTAATGGGCGCCTTTCAGACATCTCAAGGACACCTTACATAGTAATTGGAATAAAAACATATAATCGGAATAGAACAGGTAAAAAAGACATCACAGAGACACAAATTAAAAACAGAATTCAATCCAAAAACAGAAAATCAAAAACACAGTGTGAAGAGAGAGCAGCAGCAGCCAAAGCGCGCCAGCGTCCACTCTCTCTTCACGGCAGCCATCTTGGACACAGACCTACAGGACTACAATTAGACAAAAAAAATCATCCCCCCACAGTGGGTAGCACTGTGGAGGAAGGCACAATGTCCAGTCCCCACCCCATGTTCACCCCAAAGTCAGGCCTATTGAGGCCACTGCAATTGCCTCTACGGAGGCCCGATGTCCCTGGCCGTTCTCACTGGGTGGTCTTGCCCCGGCGTCGGGAGACTCCTTTCGGCGGCTGGGCCACCTAGAACGGCCGCTTCCTGGTTGGAGCCCGCGGCTGCCGAAGCCGACAAGGCCGCGCCGGTTTGGAGCTCCCAGGCTCCCGATGACAAAGTCGGCGCCGCCTCTCCGCACTGCCGCCTCTCCGCACTGCCGCCTCTCCGCACTGCCGCCTCTCCATACTGCCGCCTCTCGACACGCCGCCTCTCCGCTCCGCAGACCCGCAGCCCGGAGATGTTGCTCTCGGCGGTCCAGCTCGCCAGAGCTCCAGCGCGGCGACCCAGGCAAGGCATCGCCCGCTCCACTCCGCTCTGCTCCAGCGCTCCAACGCTGTGCCGCCGCCGAGGCCGAGGTGCTGGGCTGTCCCCGCCAGGAAACGGTGCTCCAAGCCCGCAGGTAGGCCACGAGGACGGGTTGACGGGCAGACCGGAGAAAAGGCTGCCACACCGACCAGGTAGGGACCTAGAAATAAAGTTACACCTACCCCCCCACATTAAATTAAATTATTAAATTACATTTATTTATTTATTTATATAGCACATTTTTAGTCAACTTGCATTGACCCCAAAGTGCTTCACATAATTACATTCACACACACAGGCAAAGGTGGGTGAAGTGTCTTGCCCAAGGACACAACGACAGTATGCACTCCAAGCGGGATTCGAACCAGCTACCTTCCGGTTGCCAGCCGAACACTTAGCCCATTGTGCCATCTGTCGTTAAAAGACCATATCCCCTACAAACAAAAAAACAGGACTCACTAAAAACTATAAAAAAAACGAATTTAAAACGGACGGCTGCTGGCTAGCAGCCGTTCACCAAGATGGCTCCTCCTCCTATGATGGCTCCTCCTCCTATGGATGTAGTGTACCTGGATTTTCAGAAAGCATTTGATAAGGTCCCACATGGGAGATTAGTGGGCAAAATTAGAGCACATGGTATTGGGGGTAGGGTACTGAGATGGAAAGAAAATTGGTTGGCAAACAGGAAACAAAGAGTAGTGATTAACGGGGTCCCTTTCAGAATGGCAGGCAGTGACTAGTGGTGTACCGCAAGGCTCGGTGCTGGGATCACAGCTATTTACAATATACATTAATGATTTAGATGAAGGGATTCAAAATAACATTAGCAAATTTGCAGATGACAAAGCTGGGTGGCAGTGTGAACTGTGAGGAGGATACTATGAGGATGCAGGGTGACTTGGACAGGTTGGGTGAGTGGGCAGATGCATGGCAGATGCAGTTTAATGTGGATAAACGTGAGGTTATCCACTTTGGTGGCAAAAACAGGAAGGTTGATTATTATCTGAATGGTGTCAAGTTGGGAAACGGGGAAGTAAAACGAGATCTGGGGTCCCTTGTTCATCAGTCACTGAAAGTAAGCATGCTGGTACAGCAGGTAGTTAAGAAAGCGAATGGCATGTTGTCCTTCATTACAAGAGAAGTTGAGTATAGGAGCAAAGAGGTCCTTCTACAGTTGTACAGTGCCCTAGTGAGACCACACCTGGAGTATTGTGTACAGTTTTGGTCTCCAAATTTGAGGAAGGACATTCTTGCTATTGAGGGAGCGCAGCATAGTTCCCGGGATGGCGGGACTGTCATATGTTGATAGAATGGAGCAGCTGGGCTTGTATACTCTGGAATTTAGAAGGATGAGAGGGCATCTTATATAAGATTATTAAGGGTTTGGACATGCTAGATGCAGGAAACATGGTCCCGATGGTGGGGGAGTCCAGAACCAGGGGCCACAGTTTAAGAATAAGGGGTAAGCCATTTAGAACGGAGATGAGGAAAAACCTTTTCACCCAGAGGGTTGTGATTATGTGGAATTCTCTGCCTCAGTAGGCAGTGGAGGCCAATTCTCTGTATGCTTTCAAGAGAGAGTTGGATAGTGCTCTTAAAGATAAGGGAGTCAGGGGATATGGGGAAAAGGCAGGAACGGGGTACTGAGTGTGGGTGATCAACCATGATCACAGTGAATGACGGTGCTGGCTGAAGGGCCGAATGGCCTACTACTACACCTATTGTCTATTGTCAAATTGTTAATATTGAGCATCTCATGTTAGTGGGTTAACATTGGCTGATGTTACCAGTATAATCATGTAGCCAATTATGTGCATAATTTGTCTTTAAAGTTCATATATTTGTGCATCCATCCCCTATTTTATTATAGTACATGCTTCTTCTCAAGAAGGTAGTGATGGAACCTGCTATACATCTGTACCTGTACTTTGCTTCTAACTTATTATTGGAAATATGATTTCTCACCTGGTTCTAACTATTTTCTCTCTTCACCAACTCGATTTTGTACAGTTAAATGTCTGCTTGCCAACTACCCCAGTTGTAATAATATAATCTGCAATGAGCGCAATTACTACCACGGTGTGATTTACCATGAAACTGCATATCCTTCTCTGAACGGAATCACGTTCTGAATTTAGCTTAGTATGTGAAGGCTGTAGTTATTGGTGTTTGAGGACAGAGCGGGCAACTCATTTAACCTTTGATGAATTCTCAAAGTGTATTCTTGAAATGGCTGAATCATGTGTATGTGTGTATGTAACAAAACAGTTAGTTGTTTGTCCCATTTTTTCCCATTTTTCTTCCAGTAGCAGACAACCCAAATTAAAATATTTTCCAAACTTCTGCCTTAGAAATCATGCACTTAAAGCAGGGGTCGGCAACCTACGGCCCACGGGCCAGATCCGGCCCGTGACCTGAAATCATTCGGCCCACAGGCGTATTTTAACTCAAAGAAATATCCAAAACAAAAGAAATAAAAAAGAAACATTTAGAATACTAATATATTTGTGGTGCTTTTTATTAGTTATTATTTGTTAGTCTTATTAGTTCAGATATTCCATAGCTCCCGTTTTCTGTATGCGACACAGCGGCTGATGACACCACTACTCGTGCTACATCAGCCACTCAAAATATTATATGTGTGGCGCGTTTTGCAATAATTCACTTGACCTGCAGCTGGCGCTATTGTACATTCTCCTCATCCACTGGTGCTCTTGCCATTTTTTTATTCCGTGGATTTGGGTGAGTGTTGAGTGATAAGCATGTACAGTCACCTCATAGTGGTTCTTGTCTTCTATCACTGTGTGTGTGCGTGTCACTGACACTGTCTCTCGTCCCACAGTCCATCAAATACAGCAAATATCTGTGACAGACAGTGACCACCTCCTTCTCCTTCACCACGTCCGTCCTCATCACCATGAGGCAATTCCACTAATTTACTAAAACTTCCTCTTTCTTCCTTCTCCACTTCTTCCTCTTCTAGAGAGAGAGAGATTCTTATATTTATTATTAATACTGTTCTACTGATATGATTATTATTATTATCATCATTTTTAATATTATTAACAATGGCGATCGATGTGGCCCGCCATCCGCTCACAGACATGGCTCCTGGCCCCAATGCAAAACAAGGTTGCCGACCCCTGTCTTAAAGGATGGAATCAGTTTGTGTTCAGTTGTGTTGTTTGGTGAAGTCCAGGTGCCTCATTAGTTCCTGGTGATTTTTTTAAATATTGCACTCCCGATTAAGAGCAAGCTCCTAATACTACAATACATTGAGGGGTAGGGAGTAAAAAATAGTTTTCATCTGTGTTAAGTTACTTCTATATTTTTATCTGCTATGTATTTTGGAAGAGAAATACAGTGCCCTCCATAATGTTTGGGACAAAGACCCGTCATTTATTTATTTGCCTCTGTACTCCACAATTTGAAATTTATAATATAAAAAATCACATGTGGTTGAAGTGCACATTGTCAGATTTTAATAAAGGCCATTTTTATACATTTTGGTTTCACCGTGTAGAAATTACTGTTTCTACATAGTTGTATGTTTCTACATAGTCCCTCCATTTCAGGGCACCATAATGTTTGGGACACAGCAATGTCATGTAAATGAAAGTAGTCATGTTTAGTATTTTGTTGCATATCCTTTGCATGCAATGACTGATTGAAGACTAAGATTGGGTGATTGTCTTGGCCACTCAAGAATTTACCATTTTTTAGCTTTGAAAAACTCCTCTGTTGCTTTAGAAGTATGTTTGGGATCGTTGTTTTGCTGTAGAATGAACCGCCGGCCAATGAGTTTTGAGACATTTGTTTGAACGAGCAGATAGGATGTGTCTATACACTTCAGAATTCATTATGCTACTACCATCAGCAGTTGTATCATCAATGAAGATAAGCACACATCTCTGCCCTCCATGCAGCAGGCAAACTCCTCTTTTGTCTCTACACATGCTCCTTCCATCAACATCTTCAGCATCGTCTTGATTGGCCGTCCCGGCTCACGTCTTCCATGGGTGGGTTCCCACAGCACAACCTTGTTTGCTGGCATTTCTGGGTGGTGGTGGCTTCATCCTTCGCGACCTGATCTTCTCGGTCAGAAGTGGAATCTTCCCATAGAGCTGGGCGTTGGTGATGTGGTCCCTCCAACTGACATCTTGGGCAGTTCCTTCTCTCCTCCATACTTTGCTCTTGCCATCACTCTGATATAAGTTAATCTTCGTCTCATCAGTCCACAAGACCTTTTTCCAGAAGTGTGGTTGCTCTTTTAAGTACCTCTTGGCAAACTGTAACCAGGCCATCCTATTTTTGCAGCTAACCAGTGGTTTGCATCTTGCAGTGTAGCCTCTGTATTTCTGTTCATTAAATCTTCTGTGGACAGTGGTCATTGACAAATCCACACCTGACTCCTGAAGAGTGTTTCTGATCTGTTGGACAGGTGTTTGGGGATTTTTCTTTATTATAGAGAGAATTCTTCTGTCATCAGCTGTGGAGGTCTTCCTTGGCCTGCCAGTCCCTTTGCGATTAGTAAGCTCACCAGTGCTCTCTCTCTTCTTAATGGTGTTCCAAACAGTTGATTTTGGTAAGCCTCAGATTTGGCTGAAGTCTCTAACTGTTTTATTCTTGTTTCTCAGTCTCTTAATTTGACTTTCATTGGCACAACTTTGGTCCTCATGTTGATAAACAGCAATAAAGGTTTCTAAAGATGATGGAAAGATCAGGTGCTGAGAGCTCTCTTATACCTGCATAAAGGAGGCATTTAAACACACCTGAGCAATTATAAACACCTGTGTCCCAAACATTATGGTGCCCTGAAATGGAGGGCTATGTATAAACATAGCTATAATTTCTACATGGTGAAACCAAAATGTATAAAAACACCCTTTAATAAAATCTGATAATGTGCACTTTAACCACATGTGATTTTTTTCTATTACAAATCTCAAATTGTGGAGTACAGAGGCAAATAAATAAATGATGAGTCTTTGGCCAAAACATTATGGAGGGCACTGGACTTAGTCCCATAAGAGTTGTATGGTGTGAAGACCAATTGCTTGTCAATCAACTCATTAAAACCATTTAATGGTGCACTATCAACTAGATATCCATTTATTATAAGCATAGAAATCCATTCACCGAAGCTAAACATTGTGTGGCTTAGTTGTTGTAGATTGATTCAGATATGTTTCATGCCATTGAAAATTAGGTAAGTTGGAAAAAGTCATAATTTCTTTGAAATTATGTGTTTTGGGTATCAACAGCCTTCTATTATAGCTAATGAAAAATCCAGCAATTAGAAGATTGGTTTTCTTGTGCATTAAGTGGTTTCACTTTAATTCGTAGGTGTTAAGCATGACAGATGTTTGAGAAAGTACAGATTTTCTGACCTCTCAATTTAAAATGTCTTTCAACGTCATCGAAAATAATCTCAATTATTATCATCTTTTTTACACACAAAAAAGATATCTATTACCTTAACAAAATAGATACATAAAAAGTAGGACTCGCATTTTTCTGTCTTTGGAATCTGCAAATTCTAGGATACTATGAACAAAAAATAAAAGATCTCCTGTTGCCTTCATATAATCTAATTTGAGGCAGCATTTCAACAAAATTGAATGTACCGTGAAAATAGTACTTTTTTTTAATGACAGGACTCTGAAGCAAGATTCTGTTTGTCTCTCGTTACAGGACAGTGGTGATGCCCATTGCTAATGAGTTTGCTCCTGACATGGTTCTTGTATCCTCTGGATTTGATGCTGTGGAAGGACATCCAGCTCCTCTTGGAGGCTACAAAGTCACTGCTAAATGTAAGCTTGCTTGTGTGATGAATTAAATTATCATTTTATTTCAAGTAGTTACTTAATTAGAGGAGAATTTTAGAGAAACTCATATTTTTGACAGCCAAATTAGTGAGAGTAAATGATCCACATTTCCCAGCTTTGAGGGGGAGGGAAGAAACATATGAACACTAATCTTCAAAAGGGTCTTTAAATATTTCAGAGAAGCCAGGGGCTTTACTGCCTGAACTGTAAAATGTCTTTGTTCAAAAAATCAGTCAGTGGCACATTTTGGAATATGGGAATTAAAAAGATAAGAATTTTGTGCTTGTTTTCATCATGAGTAAAATTCTTACCCATTTCTAAAATATTTATTTATATTTTACATTTGCCTGAGAGGAAATGAGGAGTGGCCATTTTTTGTTTGGAGGCCCTTAGGAAGTGGATGGCGTGCCACTTTGGGAAATTTAAAACATTCATCACAAAATTGCATATATTAAACAGAAGATCAAAAAGGGCTGAACTGAAATAGTAAATTGTATTTATTGAAATTAAACCTGGCTTATATTATACATTTAGTCCCAGTAATCCCTCGTGGCCATTTCAAATATGATGTAATACTTAGAATCTTTGATCGTTCGCCAAGAGTCAAAGTGGGCTTCTGACCTTTGACTTCTCTTGCATTTCCTCTTTCCTGACACAGGTTTTGGCTACCTTACCAAACAGCTGATGGGCCTGGCTGGAGGCCGTGTCGTGCTCGCCCTGGAAGGGGGCCACGATCTTACTGCCATTTGCGATGCCTCAGAAGCATGTGTTTCTGCTTTACTTGGAAATGAGGTAAAACATCAATGCACATTATAAGCTGACAAGTTCAAGAACTCACAGGTGCGCCTATAGCTGCAGATTATGAATGTGATGAGGGCAGACTTCCAAAGGAAATATAATTCCACAAGACCAGTTCATCAGTAACGCAGATTAATTAATTACAATGACCAATTACAACAATGAACTGGGGAACGACCTAAAGCAATTGTGTGAATACGTCCTGATAGATGTATTGCATTTTTTAAATATAAACTCTTTTGTTGCTTAAACATTTTCGGGTTTCTTTTGTCTTTGAAAAGCTGTGACTCTCTTCTTTAAAACAGATTTTTTTCCTATTCAGTTCAAATTCCAATGAATGTACCATTTTCTTCTAAAAAGGCAGGAGCAGCAAGCTAATACTCTGCAGCATTTAATTTTCTACATTTTTCTTGAGTCTTCGTACATAACATGTGACCAGTGTATTTAGGAATACAGCCTGGAAACAGGCTCTTCGACCCACCAAATCCACGCCGACGAACGATCACCACGTACACTAGTACTATCCTACACTCTAAGGACAATTTACAATTTTACAAAACCCATTTCACATGCAAACCAGTACATCTTTGGAGAGCGGAGCACCTGGAGATAACCCACACCATCACAGGGAGAAGGTACAAGCTCCGTACAGACTGCACCGTAGTCAGGATCAAACACACGGTCTCTAGCACTCCACTGCTGCGCCACTGTACCGCCTTGAATTCGGAGTGTCTGAATTCCCCAAAGCAACAATCAATAAGTAAATATTTTCAGGTTTGCTTTTCCAGAAGAAAATTGTATCAGAATATCATATAAATAGAGTTAGCATTATGACCACATAAATTCTAATGACTCTTATCTCATTAACACCACTGCAGAGTGATGAAGTGTCCTGACTCAAATCGTCATCTGTCCATTCCCTCCACAGATGCTGCCTAACCCGCTGGGTTCATCTTGTTTTTATTTTGCAATGGATAATCACTAATGCACTTGGATTTGAAAATGCCTGGTGCAGTCAAGTTCTATGAAATGTATTGCTAAATAGATAAGATGCACTTAACTGTCCTTGTTTGAGAATGTTACAAGGGATGATGAGTGCATGTGGAGTGTTTTACCATTCAGTACTGATGCAGTCCTTCGCATAGAATCACCTGCACACCATGCTTAAACCTGCACAGATATGTACTTTCCATGTGTTTAAGAAGGAACTGCAGATGCTGGAAAATCGAAGGTACACAAAAATGCTGGAGAAACTCAGCGGGTGCAGCAGCATCTATGGAGCGTTGCCTATTTCCTTCGCTCCATAGATGCTGCTGCACCCGCTGAGTTTCTCCAGCATTTTTGTGTACCTTGTACTTTCCATGCCCAGGAGACAAGTACGAAGCCAAGCGAGGCATCTCTGGTGAATGGGCCTCGGGCTTAGTTCCCAGAAAGCCCAAAGAGTAGCTGATACAGAACAAAGCTGATGAGACTATTAATAAATATATAAAAACCTTCAAAGTTAGAACAACATTTTAATAATGGCACAAAAATGAAGCTAATTAAGAACATTAAAGATTTATATAGAATCAATAAAAAAACATTCAGCTTAAATAAACTAAGAAGAAAAAGTCCTTGCTTGTTCTTCAGAAGAATCCCCATTGAAATAAATTAGGCCTTTGGGGAATCCCAACAAGAGCATTGTGACAGAATGGATCTGACCAAGCCCAGCACTGGCATGGGAGGAGTTGATGCTAGTGGTATCTTTGGAACCACCAGACACAGGCAGCATATTCATCCTATTTATATTGATCAATTTCCGATAACTTTTCTCTTGCATGATAGACTACATGGTTTTGTTAAAACGAATGCAAATACAATCAAAGTAGTATTGTAGATGCATGTAATTTTTTCAACAGTTCCTTCTAGTCAATTGAAAGTGTGGATCTTTATTCACAAAAAGTAATTTAACAAGCAAATAGTTTACCCTTAGCTTGTTAAATTACTACTCCCGATATAACCACACCTGAAAGATTATAGAGGATAGTAGATGCCATGGGATGAATATCTCATCCATTGTCCTAATCTAACCCCTGTGCACCAAGTTGATAGTTTGAAGTATTTGATCCAGCCAGGATCAGTGATCTAGAAATCTGATCTCCAACTGTGTATAAAGCTTGAGAATGTTTTAAAGAATAGCCTGCCAATAAATGTACAGATGTTGGTCTTGGCTGTACCCTCCTTCCATTGAGTAAACCTTTCCATTGGTATCTGGGATTCCAGACACCAATCCATGCATCTTTCCCAACACATATAACATCCTGGGATTTTGATGCGTCAGCTCTTGCCTTAGTAGGAGGTTGAAGAATTATTTAAGAAGTCTTATTAGAAATTTAATGAAATTTGTTAAGAGTAATCAGAATTATGAAGACAGACAAATGAGAAAAAACCAGTGAGACTACACAGTTGCTCATGTGCGTCCCAGGTGGCACCTAAATTCAATGAAATATGTAATTTACGTAAACAGGCCTGCGATATCAAAGTTCAATCTGTATAACAATTACTGCTGAACTTGGATACAGAATATAGTGGAAGTTTACCAGACACAAATGCCAGATCAAAAGAAATGAATAGTGAAATGCAGCTCCTATAAAAAGTTACTAAATTATGCTTGTGTGATATCTGGAGAGTTCCAAATTTGCACAGGTCTGTGTCACTGTACTTGGCAAGTGGTTTCACTTATAAACTGTAGACTTAGTTAATATTCACTGCCAATTCTTAGAAACATTAAAGCTGTTTTGGCATTTTGAATGTTGTGTAAAGGCCTTTCACGTCTCAATATCCTGACTAGTGTTAAAAAAAAGTCGTAGACCTTCGGCCCAACTTCCCACGCCAACTAACATGCTCCATCTACACTAGTCCCACCTGCCTGCATTTGGCCCATATCCTTCTAAACCTAATCTATCTATGTACCTGTCCAAATGTCTTTTAAATGTTGTGAACTTACCTGCCTCAATGACCTCTTCTGGCAGCTCATTACGTACATCCACCACCCTTTGTGTAAAAAAAAAGCGATCCCTCAGGTTCCTATTTTTCTCCCCTCACCTTAAACCTATGTCCTCTGGTTCTTGATCGTCCAACTCTCGGTAAAAGACTGTGCATCTACTCTATCTAATCCTCCGCTGGTCTTATACACCTCTATAAGATCTGCCCCCAGTTCCCCAGTCTTCACAGGTGGGGGCGTATGAAGGAAATCAGACATTTGGGGTTTGGTCAGGCTGCCACATCGCAGTGGTGAAAACACTGGAATTTCAAGCGTTAATCCTGATGTCCGCTTGTAAGCTGGAAGAATGTCAGTAGTAATCAGCACACATGTACAGATACGTTCTGCAGCTGGGACCATACAAAATTGATGAAATTGGCTTGTGGAAAAAAGTGTGGTGATATGTTAACTGGGGTTTCCTTGGCCCCAGTAGAAACTAGGCCCTTGTGAAACAGAAAAGTTGAGGAAACAGTTAAGGGCCTGTCCCACTTACGCAATTTTTTTGGCGACTGCCGGCACCCATCATAGTCGCAACATGTTGAAAATACAGTGGCGACCAGAAAAAGGTACGACTCTTTGGGCGACTACTCACGACCATACAGGCGTCACCCCACGACATGTCGCCTGTATGGTCGTGAGTAATCGCCCAAAGAGTCGTACCTTTTCAACATTTCAACATGTTGAAATTTTTCGGCGACCTGCTGCAACTATGACGGGTACCGGTAGTCGCTGGAAAAATCGCGTAAGTGGGACAGGCCCTTTATCGTGATTATTATTATGACCCTGACAAATGCTACCTGCTATTCCTGCCAGTTGCATGAAGTGATTTGACACGATATTTGTAGGCTGCACCATATCTTTTGAACAAGTCCATGTTTGTGTGCTTTGCAACATTTGTTCACTTCCTTTTCAAACTTTCATACCAAATAAACCAGTGGAGAGAGTATTTGTGTTTCATTTTAATTCTTCAGTTTTCTATTCTGCAATCCAATGAGAGATGATATAATTCTTGGCTTCTCAACGCTATGCAAATAATTATTTTTGGTTAAAAGGAAACAATTTGTTTTTTGATGTTTCAAGAAAGTGGGGTTAGATCAAAACAACCAGCTGGCAATTATCACTCCACTGTTAGAATACACAAGTATCTCACAACAGACTGTAAAATATGCCACATCAGAGAGAGAAGGGGGCTCGATGACTACCAACCACCGCCAGTCTCTACTGCCCATGTTGCACTAACGTGTGTGGATCGCAGATCAGCCTCAACAGACATCTGCAGACAAACAAGTAGATGACCCTATGGAGAGGAGAGGACAGTCATACTCGTTTCGAGTGACAGCCGATGATGATGATGATCTGTTTCATAGTTATTTATGCACATTATTTCCTCCTGGCACAGAAAGGCATGTGCAGAACATTTTGGAACCAATAGCTTCTTGTTTCAATTTTGAATTCCTTTACAATGAAATTTTGGCATTACAAGGGCTTTCATGTGGGGAAATAAAATTAATCCTGCAACAGAAGGAAAATTAATCATTAAAGATTGTGTTTAACTCTTTGAAGTTTGTTTTTTGGACATTAGTATTCCTATATAATTCTGCCAGATTGGTTACTAATTGGCAATCCTGAATTTTATTTTGATTGTTTTCTAATTTTATTTTTAACTGAAGGAAGAAAGAAGGAAAATGTACAAAATCCATTTCCTTTGGATTGAATCAAAATTGTGGAGATAGATTATGGCAAATAATGTAGAGTTTCAAATATCCATGAGAATTTATCAGCATCATCATTTCAACTAAAACTCAGCGGGCACGTACTACGGGTGCAAACATTCAGTTCTAAACCATCAGATGGTGTGATGAAAAATGAATATATTTGACTGTAAATGTTATGAACCTTTCAGACAGTTGGTTGTCAATGCATGACAGATCTATGCCCCGGCTGAAATTATTTTAAAAAGAAATATGATAATGTTTTATAGATTTCTTCAAGGTCTTAGTGAGATTTTTGTATTTAAAATAAAACAGATATCTCTAATTTGATTGAATCTTTTCCTTCTCTAGTTTGTAAAATGAAACAAATATGGACGATATTCCTGAGGTTATCCATGATTTGTGATAAAGTGCTAATAAACTCGGTGGGATGATAACAAACACACTTTCATACTCTTAAATTTTGCAAAGCAAAAATCTCCTTCCGACAGCTCTGGTCACATGCATGAAGTTAGCAGTTGATTTCCTATCAAAATATTAGGGGTACAACTTCTACTTCAAATGTGTTGTATATGGAACTCGATATAGAAATTGATGAAGGGGATTTGATTTGTCTTTCGTATATCTCCTAAATCTTGTTTTTACTGAAAATTTCACATTGAGGAACCTTATCAACCAAGTGCAAACATTTTGATCCTCCAATATTCAGATAAAATAGTCAGGATAGCTCACCTATCAAAAAGGGAAATTTTTTTGACCTCTTCACTTCAACTCTTCTCCATCGTCATTGGAGTCACTTGGATTTAATCCCAGACTCAAGTAAAAACCAAATGTAAATTTAGGTATTCTGTGCCCGAAGATTCTGCACTCTTTGCATCTTAAACCAGATTTGACACATTATTTAAAAAATACAAATACATAGAAAATAGGCCATTCGGTCCTTCAAGCCAGCCATTCAATATGATCATGGCTGCTCATCCTGCTTTTTCCCCATATCCCTTGATTTTGTTAGCCCTAAGAGCTGTATCTTGAAAAATGTTATCATATGCAACAGAGCGCTGAATAAAACTCTTTACTCTTGAACATTGTCACTAATTACAAAGTGCAATGCCATGTTAAAAACCATCTGCGTTCATCTTAGCTTCATCGGGAATTAACTTGTGTCTATATTGGACCATTTATGATTCCTTTAAAAGGTGATTTTTGGAATGAAGCCTGTGTCATTTCACCCCTGAACTTTTTAATAGGGTAAACTTGAAGCAGGCTTTTTACAAAGATAGATAGTGTTGACCCTGGATATATTTGTCATTTGCCCTTTTTTCCCTAAACAAATATTTAGCATCTAGAAACTAGAAATCATGAATTCTGTGCCTTAAATGCACCAAATTACCTGACATAAAAATACACCAAGTCCTAGAGTAACTCAGCAGGTCAAGCAGCATCTCTTAAGAACATGGATAGGTAACATTTTGTATGGGATCCCTCTTGAGACTGATTGGAGGGGGGAGGGGAAGAAAGCTGGAAGAGAGATGGGCAGAACAAAGCATGGCAGGTAATAGATGAATTCCAGGGGGGGGGGGGGAGGGTTGATAGGCAGATGCCTGGACAAAGGCCAGAGATGAAAAGAAAGGAGGTGTAAGGCAAAAGGGGTTGTGTTGTGAAGTTAGACGAAGGAATATAGATGGAAAGAGAGGGGAAATAGTAGGTGCAAGTCCAGATATGGCGCAGGGAAGAAGTCGTGACCCGAAACGTCACCCATTCCCTCTCTCAAGAGATGCTGCCTGTCCCGCTGAGTTACTCCAGCTTTTTGTGTCAGAGGATGATGTGTATGATGCAGAGGCTGGGGTGGGGGTGGGGTGAAAGGTGAGAGCCAGGGGAACTCTATCCTTGTTCCATCTAGGGTGAAGGGGAAACGAGAGCAGAACTACGGGTCACAAAGAAGACGCGGGTGAGGGATCCATCTATGATAGCAGGGGGGAAACCACATTTACAAAAGAACGAAGTCCTAGAATGGAAAGCCTTATCTTGGGAGCATATGTGTCAGAGACGGGTAAATTGTGAGTAGGGGATAGCATCTTTTCAAGAGTCAGGATGTGAGGAAATTAGCACAGATAACTGGGGGAGTGTGTTTCTGCAAATTACCTAACATATTTAATGGCTTTATTAATAGAAAGGAACAAAATGTTTTCCACTTTTCATCAGAGTTAATATTTGTTTTGATTTTGTTTTCAGCTTGAGCCATTTGCACAAGATATTTTGCAGCAAAGACCAAATCCCAATGCGGTTCGCTCCATTGAGAATGTAATCGAAATACAGAGTGAGTGTGTAAAGCAGCGGAATTACAATTGTCTGATGTTGTATCCATTACAATGATTGACTGTATTGAATTAACTAACTTTTATGATATTTGATTTAGTGGCTCAAATGCACTTCTGTTGAACTTCAAAGCTTTCCTTTTCAGAAAGAAAATATCAGATTAAATATAATGATGTCATGCACACAGAGAATGTCACTGAATATTGGTATACTTAAAGCATCTGGCAGCAGACTTTGTCTCTTTGCGAGATGGGAAGAATAATGAGTTGCAGCCTTTCCCTCCCTACCTTCAGTGAAACTTTCAATGAATCTAATGAGACTTTCTCAGTCCTTGGAGCTAGGACAGATATTTTTTAAGGGATTTTTTCAATAAGCAGCTATATACCAAGGTCTTTGAATATTGTCGGAATATTTCAATGAACAATATGATTGTGTATATCATGTTTGAAAAACTAAACATACCGATAATTTCAGTAACCATCCTCAAGTGCAATCAACTTGAGTTACTGTTCCATGTGACTGTGTACGTTAGAGTGATTTACTGCCATGATTTTTATACGCGGATTCTGTGAAATTGCCTGCCAGCTAGAGTAAACCCTCTTGCCCCAAATTCTTCGCAGGAGGTGGAGAAAGAAACTGATCAATCCAAATGTGCCTCCTTGTCTCATCTTATTGTTTTCATAACAGCTAATGTGGTGTGATGTTGATAGCATGTACAGTGCCCTCCATAATGTTTGGGTCAAAGACCCATCTCTGGAAACTTTTATTGCTGTTTATCAACATGAGGACCAAAGTTGTGCCAATGAAAGTCAAAGAAGCCATTATGAGACTGAGAAACAAAATTAAAACTGTTAGAGACATCATCCAAACGTTAGGCTCATCAAAATCAACTACTAGGAACATCATTTAGAAGAAAGAGAACTGGTGAGCGTAATAATTGCAAAGGGAATGGCAGGCCAAAGAAGACTTCCACAGCTGATGACAGAAGAATTTGCTCTATAATAAAGAAAACACCTGTCCGACAGATCAGAAACACTCTTCAGGAGTCAGGTGCGGATTTGTCAATGACCACTGTTCTCACAAGACTTCTTGAACAGAAATACAGAGGCTACACTGCAAGATGCAAGCCACTGGTTAGCCACAAAAATAGGGTGGCCAGGTTACAGTTTGCCAATAAGTATTTAAAAGAGCAACCACAGTTCTGGAAAAAGGTCTTGTGGACAGATGAGATGAAGATTAACTTATATCAGAGTGATGGCAAGAACAAAGTATGGAGAAGAGAAGGTCCCAAGATCCAAAGCATACCACCTCATCTATGAAACATGTTGATGGGGGTGTTATGGCCTGGGCATGTATGGCTGCTGAAGATACTGGCTCACTTATCTTCATTGATGATACAACTGCTGATGGTAGTAGCATAATGAATTCTGAAGTGTATAGACACATCCTATCTGCTCAAGTTCAAACGAATGCGTCAAAACTCATTGGCTGATGGTTCATTCTACAGCAGGACAATGATCCCAAACATACTGTTAAAGCAACAAAGGAGTTATTTCAAAACTAAAAAATGGTAAATTCTTGAGTGGCCAAGTCAATCACCCAATCTTAGCATGCCTTTTATACGCTGAAGAGTAAACTGAAGGGGACTAGCCCTCAAAACAAGCATAAGCTAAAGATGACTGCAATACCAGAGCATCACCAGAGAAGACACCCAGCAACTGGTGATGTCCATGAATCACAGACTTCAAGCAGTTATTGCATGCAAAGGATACGCAACAAAATACTAAACATGACTACTTTCATTTACATGACATTGCTGTGTCCCAAACATTATGGTGCCCTGCAATTGGGGGACTATGTATAAACACTGCTGTAATTTCTACATCGTGAAACCAAAATGTATAAAAATGACCTTTATTAAAATCTGACACTGTGCACTTTAACCACATGTGATTTTTTTCTATTACAAATCTCAAATTGTGGAGTACAGAGGCAAATAGATAAATGATGGGTCTTTGACTCAAACATCATGGAGGGCACTGAATATAATTATATAATTGCCCTTTGGGTTGCAATGTTATAGAAGAAAGAACAAAATTAATAATCATATTTCAATTGCTTGTACTCTTCAAATGTACCAATTACTCAAAGTTTTAAAGTAAAAATGTATTCACAATTAGTATTGGGACAAATGTTCTCCTCTATTTCCTCTACTTCATTGGAGATCTTTCAACTATCTTTAATCAGACTTTATCGGAATTTATCCTGCACTGAATGTTATACCATTTATTCTGTTTCTGTACATTGTGGACGGCTTGATTGTAATCATGTATAGTCATAAGGTCATAAGTGATAGAATAAGAATAAGGCCATTCGGCCCAATAAGTCTACTCCATTCAATCATGGCTGATCTATTTGTCCCTCCTAACCCCATTCTCCCCATAACCTGTGACACCTGTACTAATCAAGAATCTATCCATCTCTGCCTTAAAAATATCTACTGACGGCCTCCATAGCCTTCTGTGGCAAAGAATTCCACAGATTCACCACCCTCTGACTAAATAAATTTCTCCTCATCTCCTTCCTAAAAGAACGTCCTTTAATTGGCTATATTTAAGAGGGAGTTAGATGTGGTCCTTGTGGCTAAGGGGATCAGAGGGTATGGAGAGAAGGCAGGTACGGGATAATCAGCCATGATCATATTGAATGGCGGTGCAGGCTCGAAGGGCCGAATGGCCTACTCCTGCACCTAATTTCTATGTAATTCTGAGGCTATGACCTCTAGTCCTCGACTCTCCCACTAGTGGAAACATCCTCTCCACATCAACTCTATCCAAGCCTTTCACTATTCTGTATGTTTCAATGAGGTCCCCCCCCCCCCCTTATTATTTTAAACTCTAGCGAGTACAAGCCCAGTGCCGACAAACCCTCATCATAGGTTAACCTGCTCATTCCTGGGATCATTCTTGTAAACCTCCTTTGGACCATCTCCAGAGCCAGCACATCCTTCCTCAGATATGGTGCCCAAAATTGCTCACAATATTCCAAATGCGGCATTACCAGCCCCTTATAGAGCCTCAGCATAGTCTTTGACTGGATAGCACACAACAAAAAGATTTTCCCTGTACCTCGTTGCATGTGATAATAATAAACTAATCTAAACTAAACTAACCTAAAATAATGAAGAACTTAAATTTGCAGTTGAAACCACAGAGGTGGTTGAAAAGCTTTGAAATTAGATTATCAACAAATCTGTATTTCTTTTGGATATTTATACCTCTTGCTTTGGAAAGAATCACAGCTTAGAGATCTGGAATTTAACTTATTCGAACAATAAATAAGTCAGATGTCTTTTGGATATAATTTCAGCTTTCAGGAGATCGCAGAGGAAATTTAAACACAAAACATATTTTGGATTTAATTTGTACAACAACCCCTGTGACTGATTTCATGATAACCAGTGGATGAAATTAGAACATCCTTAGTTTACATAGACTGTAAACTAGAATTTAATTGGTTGTTCAAGTAGCTGCCAGCTGTACATGTAAGATTGATCTGGTTTTGGAATGGAAAAATCTACAGTAGAGTAAAGAAATGTTATATTCATGAAATGAAACCAACCAAAGCATTTACATAGAAGGACTTTGAAAGTTAGCCTGCTTTAATAAAAAAAACGATAAGCTAAATTATCATTGTCTCCACTAGAGGGCACTTTTTATTCTGCTGAACAAATCAGTTTTAGTATTTAAAAAGCCTGCTCAAATATTTCTGAAAAACAAATATTTTCAATTAAAATGCATAATCACTAAAATGCAATTCTATGATTATAATTCGTGAAATGAGTAGATATACACTAAGCCTGTTTGTACCATAGACCTTTGTGTGCAACTTAAATTATATTAATACATTTAAAGTAACAAATCGTTCTTGCTGTTGTGTAATCTTTGCTGACAACTTTGCTACAACTGATCGACATTTTATTTATTTTAGGTAAATACTGGAAATCGCTCCAGCGATTATCCTCCACAGTCGGCTACTCCTTGATAGAGACCCAAAAATGCGACAAGGAAGAAGCTGACACGGTGACAGCTATGGCCTCGTTGTCAATGGGAGTTAAACAAGGACCTGATGCTGAGAAGAGGTGAGACAGGAAGGAATAGCTCACTCTTGACACTGTAAACAAGACTTGTGTCTGTGTTGCTAGCTGGGAGATGGGGTAACTGCCTTGAAAAATAGTCTTTGGTGGGGCAAGCATGCAAGTGAGAATGGCCTGTACAGAAACATGACTAAGAAGCCTTTGTCTTGTCTGTTAATAATACTTGTGTGTTTTCTATTTCTGCAGGCCAGATGATGAACCCATGGAGGAAGAGCCACCAATGTAGTTTCCAGCTGGAGTTCTCTCTTTTGCACACAATATCTTTATTTCTCTAACTCTGCCAGACTTCATTCTGTATCTCCTGTGTCCTGCTGTGGTGTTCTTCCAGAATACAAGGACTACTGGGCAATATGCTGGCAATAAACAAAAAGTAAAGATGTTTTTACCTCTGTCCATTCCTGAAATAGGTTTGTGGGACAGCCAGCATTTACTTTGGCAGAGTCACCAAGGAGGTGTCATCTCAAAAGCTCTGCTCTGAGTTTACCTACTCAAAAGTTCTCCTGTCTCAGGCAGTCAACCACTGTTTCTATTGTTCTTGTCCTTTAACAAAGGAGTTCATGCCATCTATGAGTCCAGATGCATTGATTGTAATCTCAACAAACCCAAGTGGCATACAGTAATAATTTGAAGAACATTACAGTGTGGAGAGAAAGACTATACCAGAATGGAAGAGAAGCATGGGGGTGTTTTCTAAGAAGCCCTTTGAAGACATGAGCGTTTGTGCCTTTTTAACAACAGATGGTTGCTGACTTTTGAATGGGGAGCAATGCCTTAAAAGTGTGGAAATAATTCCTCCACTGTTGTGATGTGGAAAAGATGGTGGTGAAGCCTTCTCTTTCCTGGCATGCGTGCAAAAAAAGGTCCAGTCACTAGCTGGATTTTCATACCGAGTTGGAATACCATTTTTGCTGTTTTTTCCAAACAAAACCTAGCCTATTTTAAGGTAGTTGCCAGTCCAGAGTGGCAGATTATACTGTTGAAAATTGTCAGGTTACCATTAAAAACCTGCTTTACTTATTACGCTGGGTTTATATAACACTGAGTAGTATAGGGAATCAACCAATAACAAAGCATGTGTTAGGTTGACTTGCAACAGATAAACATGTTTAAAGGTTGGAATGTTACTCAAAAGCATGATGCAGGATTTTGTTTTCCAAACTTCCACTTCTGTGGTCCTCATTTCTAATAGAAATTGAAAACATAAACTAATAATAATCTGTTATCCATTAGACAATGAGGTTTTTTGACAAAAAGACCAGGTAATTTGTTAATAGTACAGGAGATAATCATGTACAAATGTTTTCTTAACAGACCAAGTTTGATTTTATTATGTGGGCACTTAGAGGGGAAATTATGGCTTTTACTGAAGATGAGAGAAGATGGATTGTGGACACTTAGAGGAGCACCTCACTGAATGTTTGTGGTCAGACTTGGCAACTACCTTAACCATTGCATTTTATTTTATTTGTGTTCATTTTTACTTCTGGTAAACCATTTAACAAAATAATATCTACTTTTTATATAAAGAGATCCTTAAGTTTTTAAATCATGTTTCATAAGACCTGATAACTTTTTTTAATTACTTTTCTCGTGAGAATTCCAGTTACTTTACCCACTGGTATTTTGATGAGATTATTTTTGACTCTTTTGTGATTAGTCCGTGGTTCCAGTCTAATTTTAATCTTCTGTATTTTTCCCCCTTACATGGAACATAGCTTTCTGATGGTTTAGAAGAAATGTACTGGAGATTTACAGGAGGATGTACTTTGAGTGAGGGATCTTGTTCAAACTTTGTGTAACAATTCCAGTTGGTGTATATTACTATATGTTCTGTTATGAGTAGATTTATAAATGAAGTCTTGTAAGAATAGTATTGCAAGGTGATATCATACACATTTAAATATGAGTAATACTACAGTGATACTATATTTGATATTTGTAACTGGTTGCACTGCAGAAGGCTGCCATTTGCTAAGGGGGAATTAGCATTAAGGTTTTCAGTTGCTGCACTCTGAAACCAAGAAGGAAGGGTGATGTTTTTTTTGTTGAAGGACTGATTGTTTTTACATTGTGATCTAGGAGCTGTGCTTATCAGCTATTGACAAGGATGGGGAGAACTTGGCTCTGAGCCCCTGGTTGATTCCATTCTGCAGGTGCTTGGGTTGGCCCCACAATGTGACTAATGCTGGTTGAAACTTGGATTGTTAAGAAGGTACACTGTCCTGCCATCTGTTCATGTATACACGCACGCTCAGTCTGCAATTTATGGGACAATTGACATGGGGGTCATTAAGTGGTAACTTTTTTTCTCTGAGTAAATGGTTTTCATTCCTTCTTTTTGTAATGGTTTCTTGAAGCTTAATGAATTTGGCGCTGTGAGGATTATGTGGAGCATGTGTGCGTGTACGAGATGTTTGGCAACACTGAATAAGGGCACTACTGTATTTTTGTTTTAAAACAGATTTACACAACATAAATATAACCAGCTGTAATCTTTAAGATAGTGTTCCACACTTTCTATAGGATTATGTATGTTTGATTGCAAAGCAATTAACACATCAATTCTGTGACTTTTAAGAAACTGTTTGCATCTACTCTTGATGTTAAACATTCCTTTAAATAAGTGGAGTTAAGTATTCATTCCTTTTTTTGATAAGTGAATTTAAACATTGTTTTTAAAAGGCCCATTGTTTGTTTTCTTTTAAGGGGCATTGATCTTTTTTCATTTAATGGGAGTCAGTGAGCTTGCATGTGCCACAAACAGAAGATACCATTTGTTCTGTACAGGTATGCACGCAATTTGCATCGTTATTTCTGGGGCAGTTTACCGAGTTTCGCTTTTTTTTCTTGGCATCTGTGGAAGAGGATTAACGTTTTTTTTCTGATGAACATACCAGAAAACCTCAGAAGCAGATCACTCTTTTATTGAAATATCTTCAAATATCACTCTTTAATACTGTTATAAATTGATACATAAATTTGACAACAATTATCTAGCACTTGTGTCATACAAATAGACTATTGCATAATCTGCATATAAAATTTTAAGAACACAGCAAAGAAAAATTGTAAAACTGTTAACTGC
The DNA here is from genome assembly GCF_010909765.2 of Amblyraja radiata. NCBI lineage: Eukaryota > Metazoa > Chordata > Chondrichthyes > Rajiformes > Rajidae > Amblyraja > Amblyraja radiata. The sequence continues at coordinate 52,385,654 of NC_045962.1, read as the reverse complement.
CTGTGTCGTCTTGGGGCCAACCCTTTTGAGACAAGCAATTCTTTTCTGAACTAAGTATTTAAGATCATAAACAATTAACCTTTCAGCGCAGCTGTTCTTTATCTCTTCCACCATAAATCGTGTAGCGGTAATCCACTTAGCAGTTGTGTATTGTGATCGATGTGGATGAATATTTACAAAGAAAGGTTTTTTTTGGGGGTGATATTGTTGTTACGAAGTAGGAGTGATGGCTACCTGACAGCCTCACTTTACTTCATGTTTTGATATTGACTGCAAAGTATCACATTACGGTGTATTACATTTTGTGCTCCATAGTGGAGGCGCCTTTTGTTTTCTTTTCCAGTTTGAGAGGAGGAAAAAGTGTGAGAAGAATTTTAAAGTTAGTTCACCCAAAAATCTTTTATTTCAGGTATGTAGTAATAGAAGTTGTAACTATATTTTATCCTTCTTTGTACCCATCCACACACAAAATGACGCCACCATTGTTATCAGTACCAGTAAACTGATTTTCTGTATTTTAACCACAATCAATTATTGTATGGACCTACTTTATTGGTGATAGCCTTATTGTGGTAGCTTTTGATGGTCTTCATTTGCCTGTTGAAATGGGTCGGCCTTTCAGACTGACTAATGGTGTATCTCCTTGACAGTACAGACTTCATTTTTGACTTTATTAGGAGTCCAGTATTTTGTACCACATTATGACAACTTGCTATTGTGGTGTAAATAAAACTAATTACAACATCACATTTAAAGTTGTGTTTTCATTATTTTACATTCTACGTTATTGATTTCTATTTATTTACAATGTAGAACAAGAGATTGATCGAGCTAAGATAATCTGGAAGAAAATAAGCTTTTTCAATTTTTCTTATTATTTTTTTCTACTTGACAGAATGTTATCAGTCTTGTACTCCGTGGATCCAAAAATGTAAAATATAATTAGTGAAACATTATTGTTGCAAGCTCTTATCTTGAAGTATGATCTTCAAAGCTGACTGTCATTTCACTTAATTTGGAACTAAAGATTAAAGCAACATCTTTATTCAATGACGTGATTAGTTCCAATGTGCAACTAGCAAATTCCACTCCTCCCCATGATCCGTTCTTGCTTCTTTTTTTTAAATTTACACACTGTCATAATAATTTTCCCAGGTTGTGGGGTAAAGCCAGTCTCTCGCTCTCAACCAATAGCTTGCAATCTGACCAGAGGCTCTATTGTCTTGCAAGCAGATCCTGAATTTCCAACCATTACACATTAGTATTTTCAAAGCCATGATCATTCTTTTCAGTGATAGCTTAGCATTTTGAGTAAATTCTATTCAATATTACCATCTCTTCACCTCCCCAAGTACTTTGATTCCATTTTGTGCCTCAACAACACCATCACAGATCAGGCATACATCACTGGGCAACATTTCTTATCCACATCAATTAAAGGTCAGGGATGGAAAAAAGGATAGAGGAGCGGCCCTGAAGCCTTCTGCAGAGCAAATGTAAGTGGAAGAAAAGACACAAAGTGCTGGAGGAACTCAGCAGGTCAGGTAGCATCTTTGGAAATGGAAATAAAGGCAGAGATTGGATATGCAAGTGGAGGACGTTTATGATGGACATAGTAACATTGCTAGTCTGCATGGATGTGGTGGGCCAAAGGGCTGTTTCTGTGCTGTATGCCCCTCATCATTTATAAACCTTAAGGCAACCCTTCAGCCTCCTTCTTTCCAATGAGAATAAACCCACCTATCAATAGACAATAGGTGCAGGAGTAGGCCATTCGGCCCTTCGAGCCAGCACCGCCATTCAATGTGATCATGGCTGATCATCCCCAATCAGTACCCCGTTCCTGCCTTCTCCCCATAGCCCCTGACTCTGCTATTTTTAAGAACCCTATCTAGCTCTCTCTTGAAAGCATCCAGAGAACCTGCCTCCACCGCCCTCTGAGGCAGAGAATTCCACAGACACCACTCTCTGTGAGAAAAAGTGTTTCCTCGTCTCCGTTCTAAATGGCTTACTCCTTATTCTTAAACTGTGGCCCCTGGTTCTGGACTCCCCCAACATCGGGAACATGTTTCCTGCCTCTAGCGTGTCCAAACCCTTAGCAATCTTATATGTTTCAATGAGATCTCCTCTCATCCTTCTAAACTCCAGAGTGAACAAGCCCAGCTGCTCCATTCTCCCAGCAGATGACAGTCCCGCCATCCCAGGAAATAACCTTGTAAACCTTTTCCGGGAATTAACCTTGTAAACCTACTTCCACTTTTCCCAACTTGACGCCATTTAGATAGTAATCTGCCTTCCTGTTTTTGCTACCAAAGTGGATAACCTCACATTTATCTGCATTAAACTTCATCTGCCCACTCCCCCAACCTGTCCAAGTCACCCTGCATTCTCATAGCATCCTCCTCACAGTTCACACTGCCACCCAGCTTTGTGTCAATTTGCTAATGTTACTTTGAATCCCTTCATCCAAATCATTGATGTATATTGTAAATAGCTGCGGTCCCAGCACCGTACTCCACTAGTCACTGCCTGCCATTCTGAAAGGGACCCGTTAATCCCGACTCTTTGTTTCCTGTCTGCCAACCAGTTCTCTGTCCATGTCAGCACTCTACCCCCAATACCACGTGCCCTAATTTTTCCCACTAATCTCCTATGTGGGACTTTATCAAATGCTTTCTGAAAGTCCAGGTACACTACATCCACTGGCTCTCCCTTGTCCATTTTCCTAGTTATATCTTCAAAAAATTCCAGAAGATTAGTCAAGCATGATTTCCCCTTCGTAAATCCATGCTGACTCGGACCGATCCTGTTACTGCTATCCAAATGTTCGGCTATCTCATATTTTATAATTGACTCCAGCATCTTCCACATCACCGATGTCGGGCTAACTGGTCTATAATTCCCTGTTTTCTCTCTCCCGCCTTTCTTAAAAAGTGGGATAACATTAGCTACCCTCCAATCCACAGGATCCTGAGTCTATAGAACATTGGACAATTATCACCAATGCATCCACGATTTTTAGAGCCACTTCCTTAAGTACCCTGGGATGCAGACCATCAGGCCCTGGGGATTTATCAGTGTTCAGTCCCATCAGTCTATCCAACACCATTTCCTGTCTAATGTGGATTTCCTTCAGTTCCTCCGTCGCCCCAGATCCTCTGGCCACTACTATATCAGGACGATTGTTTGTGTCCTCCTTAGTGATGACAGATCCAAATTACCTGTTCAACTCATCTGCCATTTCCTTGTTCCCCATAATAAATTCACCTTTTTCGATCTTCAAGGGTCCAACTTTGGTCTTAACTAATTTTTTCCTCTTCACATACCTAAAGAAGCTTTTCCAATAGCTATCCAATATCTCCTTGTAACGTTAACCCTGCATCATTGCAGGTGAATTGCTCTTGCACACTCTATTGCTGCCACATCTTCCGGTAATGTGTCAACCAGAATTGTACACGTACAAAAGTATTTAGCTATTGGAAAGTAACCTGTGAGGGTAGGCAACTGGTGAGATGGAGGAAATAGTCACTTGAGAATGCTGAAGGGGAGGAGTTTCTGGTTGTGGAATCCCATTGAAGATGACTAAAGTTAAGCGGATACAACCGGTGCCTAAAGATGGTGATAGAAAAGTCAAGGAAGAGTCGAAGATGGACCCTGTGGAAGTGAGAGAAATGTCGAAGTTGGTAACAAAAGTGACATTCGAGTTGTGTCCAAGTGCAGGAAGCCACACCAATGTAACAGATTTATAGGGAGTGCCTGAATAGAACTGGGGCAGAGAGTGATCCAAATATTTCACATCTGACAGGTGGAACTGTAGACCTATACAAACTCCCGTTGGTACACTCTGACAGTGAAAGTCAGTGGATTAAAGAAGGTTTTTCAATGGAAGAACAAATTGGTACAGGAGACTACATTGTGAGCACACACATCCACCTGCTTGAACTTTAAGTTTCTCTGCCCTGTTTCTACAACTCACATCTTTGTTGCTCTTTATTTCTTAATGTCTATTTCCCCATCAGTATATGGAGGCATCTTTCATCTGTTCCTCATTCTAACTTCACCCTTTTCTGCATTTCAGCAATTCCCTTTGGCCTTCCCTCTTTAAGCATAAATGATCAGAATTAACACAAGGCTCCCCTGTATCTCATTGAAGTTCTACCCCAATTCAACATTAATTGACAACTGCTATCTACTGACGTCCATTACTTAGGCTAGATGTCAGAGTACACCCTTTCTCCCACCTATTTGAACCTGGACCTCTTCCCACACACGTTTTCCTGGCTGTTTAACATCACGGCGTTAGCCGTCTCAATAGTTCCCACTCAGTTCCAGTCCTCGATCTCACGTCCAACTGAGCAATACCATCAAACCTGTCAGCTGTGGTGCACGACTTTCCTTCACTAATTGCCTACTTCCTGAAACTGCCTCTAACTCCCGGACTGAAGCACAAGCTACAGGAGCACAGGTGCTCATTGCTACCCCTTATTGCACATTTAAGATGAGGTCACTGAAAGCTGGCACTTCCAGCAACGGTTGCAGTTAAGAACCGTAACTTTAAGAGAGTCTTTTACCTGAAAGGTCAACTGTCTTTTCCACAGATGCTGTTCGACCTGCTGAGTGTAGTATTTTCTGTTCCATGCCTCTGGTTAAACAACAAGACATGACCAGACCAGGTGGGGAAATGGGTCACTTTATCCCAGCAGGTCAACCTCCAGTTAGCATCGTTGGAGAGAGAGCTCATTATGTACAGTTTGCAAAGCTATGATAAGTAGTTATGATAATTAATGTGCTCAATTAAAGCTGTATGAAAGCTGAATTTGTCCCCAAGTGGCATTCTGACCAATTTAGGGCACTAGCCTTTGAGAAACAGAATAAGGGCAGAGCAGCTCCAGGGATGTTGGAGAGGATCAATTAGAGAACATAGAGTGTTCTATGCTAGGACAGGAACAGGCCCTTTGGCCCACCATGTCTGTGCTGACAACTTCACAGGGCCCATAACCCTCAATTCCCTGTTACTTCATGAGTTTGTCTAAATGCCACTTAAATGTTGCTGAGGTAGACCTTCAAGCAGATAAAGCTGCAGAGGGTTTAGAGAAAGTAAATGAAGAAGTGTTTCCGATGTGGCTGAAGAGTCATTAACCAGCCAGGACATGTGGAAGGTGTTCAGCTAATGCAGCAGGAGTGATATATCTGGAGTTCACAAAGTGACTGGAAAGTGACAAGACGAGGATCGAGAATGCCCCACCTGATAACCTAAGTGGCTCGCTGAGTTCCTCCAGCACTTTGCAAATAATCTGGATTAATTCAGAGTTAAAACAATGTCAATAATGAGCCAACCCAGGTTCCCCAGGCATCCAACTTTACAAACTTAAGTATATCAGAGAACTGAACTGAACTGAACTTTATTTATAGAGCACTTTAAAAACAACCACTGTTGCAACAAAGTGCTGTACATGACTAATCATAAACATAAAACAAAACAATAAAAACATTAAAAGACAGTAAAAACAATAATAGAAACACTAAAACAAGAGCAAAGTCTCATGCAGGGGCGAAAGCCAAGGAATAGAAAAGGGTTTTAAGACTAGTTTTGAAAATGGACAGTGAAGGGGCCTGTCTAATGTGCAAAGGTAGAGTGTTCCATAATGTCGGAGCAGCAACAGAAGGCTCTATCCCCTCTGAGCTTCCGCTTAGACCTCGGTACCTCCAGGAGCAGCTGATCAGCTGACCTGAGGCACCGAGCAGGAGCGTAGGGATTAAGCAGCTCAGAGAGGTAAGGCGGGGTGAGACCATTTAAAGATTTAAAAACAAATAAAAGAATCTTAAAATGAACTCTAAAGTACACAGGCAGCCAGTCCATTCCCTCACGGAGAAGAACAAGAATACAGACAATTAATAGAAAGATTGAATTGTGCACCTTGTAATGCTTTCTCCCACTCCTGCAGTCACTCTCCTTTCCCCTCCTTCGCACACTCATCTTCCATCCCTGGGTCCCCAATTTCCATTTTATCCCCTCAGCCTTTTACTTCCCCCCTCAGATTCCTCCCTATCCCTTTACATCTTACTCCTTTACTTATCTGACGCCCTTTTGTCTTCTTTTCACCTTTAGCATTTGTCTCTTATGCCACCCATTTGCCAATCACTTGTATTCAGCTTTCTCCCCAAGTATTCTCCCTCCCCATGTATCAGTCTAAAGAAGGATACCGAACAAAATGTCAACAGTCCATTCCCTCTGCAGATGCTGCTAACCTGCTCAGTTTCTCCAGCTCTTTGTGTCTTGTTCAATAATCCAGAATCTGCAGTTTCCTGTATCTCCTTTGTAGTGATTTGGTTTTAAAGTGAAGGTGAGACTCCTGGCCTCTCAAAAGGAAACTCATGGCGAGACAAGTCCTTTAAAACTTTCTTTGAAACCATCATGCAGTAAAAGTTGTAAGTGCTTGGGCTGCAAGGTGAGTGATCTAATTCAAAATGAAGCATTCAAGTAAAAAGGATATGTAGCCACACAATTACGGTCAGCAGTTCAGGTTTACTGGTCTATGCTCCAGATAATTTGCTGTTTTGATTGTTTTCCATTCAGTTTAAAATATTATCCACACTTTGAACAGAGGGCCAGCTGGAACTTGTTAAATAATCACCTGCTGCTGGAGGTTCCCTATGAAGAACGTGGGTTTTGTAGACATTTGAGAATTGTGCTCACTCCTAGTCCACAAGTGTTGAAATAGACATGAGTGATCAGAGTGCAATTCTACCATGGTCTGTCCTGAGTGGTTCAACCACAAGCCACATGTGTATTAGTCCAACCCCACAGAGGTACAGTTGCACAGACCTTGACTCCTGCCAAAAATATTTGGCATATTTTATAATATTGGTAAATGTCTAATCCACACTTATTTGCGAGCTTCTGTAAAATTTCTTTGGGGCTTTATGTACTAAGTGGCTAATCTGCCTCCCTCGCCACATGGTGTAACTAGCTGTCTTGTGGCTGTGAGTTTACTTGGCCTTGACTTGCCCATTGCATGTGTTTTCTTTCCTAATACATGGAGTAGGTTAACGTTCATGATCTTGGAGCGATACAGCATGGAATCAGGCCCTTCAGCCTCCCAAGTCTAAGGAAAACAGGCAGAGGGACACAGTTGGGGAAAGCATCTCATTCAATGGTAGAACAAGCTTGGGATCCACAGTGAGCTAAGGAAGGGGAACCCAACTTGGAACGCTGAGATGTTGACCCACAACATGGAGAAAATGAGTTGAGATGACGGATGTCACAATTGTATGACTACAATATCTGCATAATAGATCACTTGCTCAATTAAAGTTCAGCTCCCACATACACTGTATTACATGTCAGATGAATGATAACAGAGAATTAACTAATTTGCTAGCCCCTCACAGAATACACTTAGGAAAACTCAGAGTTACGAAATTCAGAGCCAAGTTGAATTTTGTTCAGGATTGTATTATCATCCAATTCAAGTCGATTGTTCCACTACAGTCACCAGTGTTTGCGGTCGGTGTGACCTGAATTTGGCCTTCATCCTTAACAGTAACAGAAAGCTCAGATCTCCTGGGAATGGGTCCTGATCTGTTCTTATAATTTCAGCTGATGTATAAAGCTGATTTACATTGAAAAATCTGTCCACACAGACTGGCAGCCAGTTTCAAGATTTTAGACTTTAGATACACAGAGTGGAACCAAGCCCTTCGGCCCACAGAGTCTGCGTCAGCCAGCGATCACCCCGTACACTAGCACTATCTTGCACACTAGGAACAACATTTTTTTTATTTTACTGAAGCTAATTAACCTACAGACCTGTACACCTTTTAGTGTAGGAAGGAACTGCAGATGCTGGTTTAAACAAGATAGACACAAACAGCTAGAGTAACTCAGCGGGACAGGCAGCATCTCTGGAGAGAAGGAATGGGTGACATTTCGGGTTGAGACCCTTCTTCAGACACCTTTTAGTGTGGGAGGAAACCGAGCACCAGGAGAAAACTCATGTTGTCACGGAGAAGGTACAAACTCCGTACAGACAGCAAACTCCATACAGACAACACCCATGGTCAGGATCGAACCCAGATCTCGGGTGCTGTAGAGCAGCAACTCTACCGCTGTGCCACTGTGTTGCCCCTTATTAATCCCTTATTTAAAAAGCAAAAAACTGGAAATCTAAACTCACAATAGAAAGGTCCTGATAAGAGGTCATTGACCTGAAAGTTTCTCTTGCAGAATCTTCCTTGCATTTTGTTGTTATTATGAATCCATTCACCAGCTTTGGGTGTGGCAGTGTGAATAGATGTGAAGACCACCTCTATCGGGGACGCAAGTGCACAGAGTGTGGCTGGTTCAGACATCAGCCACACTCGGAGCTGTTTCTCATGTTCCATTTAAGGAGCTGTTGACCAGACCTTCCTCAGCCTGTCCTCAATCAGTTGAGAGTTGTCTGGCTTGTCTTGAATGTTTAAAGCCTGATTTCATCACCTGGACTAAAGCAGGTAATGTTTGTGCTCAGCTAATTGGTGTGACATTGAGATGTGGCGTTGTCATTAGTTTGTCATGCTAGGAGTGTAATTTAGTGAAAGCTGGGATTTCAGATGGATGCATGAAAATTGTAAAGTTCCATTATCTTTGTGCTCTGTTGGTTGTCAGCAGTTGTATTCTCCAAGGATAACCCTTTTTCTGCAGATGTTAGGAGATTCAACGTGGGTTACAACAGGAAGACGTCAGACGTTTTGGTCTTGGTGCTCCAGAGAGATGATCCTCCTAGTCTCATGAGTCTGAAGAAGGGTCTCGACCTGAAACGTCACCCATTCCTTCTCTCCAGAAATGCTGCCTGTCCCGCTGAGTTACTCCAGCATTTTGTGTCTACCAGATGATCCTCATAGCTTTCCACAGGTGGATATCTTCCATGTTGGTGTGGCAGATCATGGACCTTGTTGAGTTATAGTCCCCCACTGTTGGGGGGACCAGGGATACTGTTGCCCACCCTGTCAGAGATCGGACTGATGAGGAAGTATTTTGATGTTGGATCATCAGTGACCAGATGTGACAATCTTCAGCTTTCAAGATGTCTAGATGGGAGGTTATAAGAAGAGTCTGGGCAGTGTTTGGTCCAGGCCTTCATTTACTCCCACAGGTTTGCTAAGAACCTTGGCCTCCTGAGAATGTTTCTAAAGGTGCTGAAGTTATTTAATCTGGTGAATTGCAACCAAGTGATCAGCATAAGAAAGGGGTACAACTTGGTGGGAGGGCAGTTGTTAGTCAAGAGTTGAACCAGAACTGATCATTGTATCCTCTTTAGTGTTCCCTGTGTGAGCCTTTTACTAATCACAGCTGAGGGCATGATGCAAGCTCCCGATACATACAGAACAGTCAAAAGCTGACCTTAGGTAAAATTGCCTGGCCAGAGTCAAAGTAATTCCAAGAAAGTTCCTAACCCTTGTGTGATATCATCCTCTTCTCAGGACATTCATTGTTTAATGAATCAGGTGCTGTCAATCAGCTGACTCAGTTTTAAAGTATCTTTATCATGTCAGTCAGCAAAGTGATGACTTATGACCAAAGATCATAGAGGAGCAAGATAGACCACTCCTCCGAAATCCAATGGACTGACGTGTAGTACGTGACGGAACGTCACGGCCGCCATTTCTTTATGCGACACGCGACTTCCGGTATGCCACCCGCTGTGATCCAAAGCAAAAATTATAGAGCTCCTCTATAATCTTTGATCCAAAGCAAAGATCCTCGAGTATCTTGTAGCGGGAACAGCCCCCTCCTTTGCATAGTTTCCCTTGCATTGTATTGTGCAGTTTCCCTTTAACACACACTGCACAAAATTAAATTTAACGTATATATATTTTATATATTTATATGAATGTGTCTGAGTGTGAGAGGCAAGTTAGAGATAATAAAGTTTATTCTCATGGATCAGAAGCAACTTTGATTTAAATAATCACTATTAATTCATTTGTCTTGTAAGATGATGTGCATAAACCATAAAGGCAATTATATATATAATTATATAGTAATAATAAATATATGCATATATATATATTTATACACATACATATATATACACACATACATACATACGTATACACATACAAATGCACACATACATATGGATACATTTATATGCATACATACACACATATATATACATACATATATACACACATATACATATACATGCATATATACACATACATGCATATATACACATACATATATATTTATACACATGATCATTTTCCAACGATCAATAGATTTACGATCAGTTCCTGTGGATTGGAGGATAGCTAATGCTATCCCACTTTTCAAGAAAGGAGCGTGAGAGAAAACGGGGAATTACAGACCAGTTAGCCCGACTTTGGTGGTGTGAAAGATGCTGGAGTCAATTATTAAAGATGTAATAATGGGGCGTTTGGATAGCAGTAAAATAATTAGTCCAAGTCAACATGGATTTATGAAAGGGAAATCATGTTTGACTAATCTTCTGGATTTTTTTGCCGCAAGGCTTGGTGTTGGGGCCGCAACTGTTTACCATATATATTAATGATTTGGAAAAGGGAATTAGGAGCAAAACTAATGCATACATACCTACATATTTAAATTCATCTGATAAGTTGGTCAAATAACATGGGCACCTTCTTGCTTTTTTTGAGACATGGATTTTTTAAATGTGAATGTCTCATAGCAACACATTTGTGGGTCAGCAGTATTTTGTACCAACCCCCACAATTTCAAATAATTGTAAATTGAACTTCTTAAACAAGGAAAACAATTTTTATTTACATCATTTTGTGTGGCTGTCAAGGTGGCTGTGTTGACTGTAATTATGAGACTGCCGGGCAGTATCACTGTGAATGGCGGTGGCTGTGTGTTTTAATGCAAGTGTGAAAAGGAGAGTAAATTTAAAGAGACAATGTGAGAACCATCAGGGTTTCATCCAAGAACCAATTTAAAGGCAAGGTTCCATCAATTACAGTATTTTAATTGAAAATCTTACTCTTAATATTCTTCCTAATTAGGCTTTTTGTGTTCCCTCTTGAACCTTGTGTCTCCCAGAGCCTCTGGGGAGGTTCTGGAGATACAATAATCCAATCTTGAGGCAAATAACCATCTTTAAAACTGGCATTGCCTGCCTTTAATTCTACATTCTCCGAGGATGCTGGATGCCACGACAATCTCTTGCAACAAGTACAGAAAGGCAGGCAACTGCAAAAAGATCAGAGAGGAAAGAGTATGGAAGGGAAAGGCTTTTCAGAATCATAATCAGATTTTATTTGCCATGTTTTGCAACATACGAGGAATTTCATTGGCCAGGTCAATCATACAATTAAAAGCAACAGCACTCAAAAACACATTTTAATACGGACATTCACCACAGTGACTCCTACACATTCCTCACTGTGATGGAAGGCGAAATAAAGTTCAAGTCCCTTCCTTTTGTTCTTCCTCGGTCGGGGGCCTCAAGCCCCCCGTTCAAACTCCGTTCAATGGTGAACTCCTCTTGGTCTCCAGGCCTATAGTGCTGCACAAATCACTGCACCACATGCATCTATTTATTCCCTTTTCACATGGTTCATGCAGCTGGATATTAACTTGCCGACATGGAAAGAGATGCAGTGAGCATTCAATAGTTCAGACTTCTGGGTGAATTAAGGGGCTGCTTGATGGGCTGAGGGTTATCGAGATTGGCTGATTGTCATTCTTTTGGAAGAACTGATGGAAGTTCTTACGGAAAAGCTGATGAATTGACTACGGGATGAGCTGGTGGGCTCGAAGATTGCTGGATGAGTGTTCTAGAAACATAGAAAATAGGTGCAGGAGGAGGCCATTTGGCCCTTTGAGCCAGCACCGCCATTCATTGTGATCATGGCTGATCAGCCCCAATCGATAACCCGTGCCTGCCTTCTCCCCATATCCCTTGATTCCACTAGCCCCTAGAGATCTATCTAACTCTCTCTTAAATCCACCCAGTGATTTGGCCTCCACTGCTCTCTGTGGCAGGGAATTCCACAAATTCACAACTCTCTGGGTGAAAAAGTTTTTCTCTCACCTCAGTCTTAAATGACCTCCCCTTTGTTCTAAGACTGTGGCCCCTGGTTCTGGACTCGCCCAACATTGGGAACATTTTTCCTGTATCTAGCTTGTTCAGTCCTTTTATTCATTTATATGTTTCTATAAGATCCCCTTGCATCTAACAAGAGTGTTTTATTGTCATGTAGAACAATTTCCTGCATCTAGCTTGTCCCAGATAGAACAATTAAATTCTTACTTTCAGCAGCACAACAGAATATGTAAACATAGTACACTGTAGACAATATGATAAGATCCCCCTCATCCTTCTAAACTCCAGTTAATACAAGCCTAGTCTTTTCAATCTTTCCTCATATGACAATTCTGTTAGGTTATTTGATGGTTAGGACAGGTTTAGAGGGGTATGGGCCAAATGCAGGCATGTGGGACTAGTGTAGATGGGACATGTTGGCCAGCGTGGGCAAGTTGAGCTGAAGGGCCTGCTTCTAAGCTGTGAGACTCTATGACTAGGTGATCTGTTGAGGCTGGTGGTATGCCATGAGGAACAATGGGCATGGACCTTTGTAAACCACCACCTGGTTGAGTCTCCTTGAGTCACCATCGGCATTGATAACATCAGTCAGGGGTTGATGATCTGCAAAAAAACAAGTTGGTCTCATTCTTGTTCTCTCATGCGATACAGGCAGCAGCTCTGAACTGCCTGTGTTTGCCCTCTTGGCTGTCTTGTCAAATTACGCTGGAGATTAGAGTCACCCCTGAAACAAACAGTGCCTTGTGATCCACAGGGGAAAAAACAAAATCTAAATGCAGAACAATGGATGGTTTAAATCAAAGAAAATGATACAAAGAGGCCATTAGAGCAATACCGATCTAGGAAACTGACAGCAGATTTTACAATGCATTTAAACCTTTCCCATTTTTATGAGATGCATTCCTGGAATATGTAGGAAGTTTATTGTAACCTAGTGCCCTAGTGGATTAAGGGCGGCATGGTGGTGCTGCGGTAAAGTTGCTGCCTTACAGTGGGTGCTGTCTGTACGGAGTTCGTATGTTCTCTCCATGACTGAATGGGTGTTCTCCGAGATCTTCGGTTTCCTCCCACACTCCAAAGACATACAGGTTTGTAGGCTTGGTATAAGTGTAAATTGTCCCTAGTGTGTGTAGGAATGGTGTTAGTGTGCGGGGATCGCTGGTCAAAGCGGACGCAGTGGGCCAAAGGGCCTGTTTCCGCGCTGTATCTCTGTAAGAAATAAAAGCAAGGATAAGCCATCTAAGTTCACACCACCATCAGTAAGATAATTGTTGATCCTGCACCTCAACACCTTATTCCCACATTCTCTCCATTATCCTTCATCCTTTTCGTATTTGAAAAAAAATATCTCTCCTTTCAAGGACTCGACTTCCACCATCTCACGCGATCAAGAATTCCAAGATTCCCAGCCCTTGAGTGAAGAAACTGCTCCTTGTCTCATTACTAAATATCATTACCCATATTCTGAGACTTTGGCCCTCGTTCTAGATCACCAGACCAGCCGCAATCTCCACCCACGAGTCCAATCTAAACAGAGATAGACACAAAATGCTGGAGTAACTCAGTGGGTCAGGCAGCATCTCTGGAGAAAAGGAATAGGTGATGTTGCAGGTCGGAAGCCTTCTTCAGACTGCGTTCTGACACTCTTCTTCTTCTTCTTCTTCTTGAGTATGGCGTGCACAGCCTAAAGTTGTAGGACAACTTGTGCTATTTGATCTTATTTGACTGTGCACCGGGTTGATTGCATTTGTCGAAACAGGGCGGACCACGTGAAGGTTGCAATCTCCCACCCCGCGTTCTGACACCAAAGAGCAAAATGTCCAACGTAGATACAATAATAAATATATCGCCATTTGCATTAGTTTTGTGCAGTTAACAAATCACAATTTCACACAATGTACATAAGACGGCAGTTATTTGACAAATACTCTGCAGTTCGGTGCAGGAGATCTTGTCGACGAGTATTCTGGACCCACTGTTGACATCTGAAATTACAAGAGATATCATTTAGGATTAACTTTTTTTTTTTTTTTTTTTGATTTGGCAATGTCCAGTTTTTTTTTTTTTAATTTATTTTATTTATTTATTAGAAGTAGACATATTATACAATGTAATTACATATTATAGTAGAAAAAAAACTTTTCATATACATCAGTCATACATTATTAAAATTTTCCATTATCAATTACTTCTGCTTCTAGTATTTTTATTTTTTATAGAAAGCGAGAAAAAGAGAGGGTAGAAAGTTACAAATAAAAAAGAAAGCAAAAAAGAAAAACACAACAGAAAAACAAGGGAGGTGGAATGGGTTACCTGTGATACATTAATGGAGATAGGTTCGTAGGTTATAAAGTATAGAGTATAGTTTTTCATCTGTTCCTGAGTTCAAGTTTCAGCTGGGTCCTCGTGCTGTGCCAGTCTATCCCTTCAGATAGTTAATGAATGGAGCCCAAATTTTATGGAAAAGATCTTGTTTGTCCATTAAGACAAGTCTAATTCTTTCTAAGTATAGGGTCTCCGACATTTCCGTAATCCACATTTTGATTGTGGGGGTTGTAGGGCCTTTCCAAAATTTTAATATTAATTTTTTTCCGGTTATTATACTGTAATTGAGGAAGTTTCTTTGGTTTGTTGTGAGTGTTAAGCTTTCTGATATTCCAAGTATTATTAATTTTGTGTCTGGGTCCAGTTTTGTATTAATAACTTTTGAAGTTATTTCAAAAATATCTGTCCAGAAATGTTTAAGTTTTATACAGTTTGCAAAAGTATGTGTTAAATTAGCCTCTAAGTGTAGACATTTATCACAAATAGGAGAGATTTGTGGGAAAATTCTATTTAGTTTTATTTTAGAGAAGTGTAGTCTATGTAAGACCTTGAATTGTATTAAAATATGTCTGGCATTTAATGAACATTGATGTATTTGTTGTAAACTTTCGTCCCACATATCTTTCGTGATAGGATGACCTATTTCAATTTCCCATTTGTATCTATGTAGTTCGGTCGGTGGTACCTCGTTATTTAGTAGGGTGTTATAAATATAAGCTATTAGTTTTTCAGTATTAGGATGCTTGTTCAGACACTCATCAAGAATTTCTGATTCCCTATTCTTGTAAACTTGTGTATTAGATTTAACATAATCTCTAATTTGTAGATATCTGAAAAAATTATTTGAGTGCAGTCCATAATTCAGTTGTAACTCTTGAAATGAAAGAAAAGTACCTTTCCCATAAAGATGTCCTATATTTTTGATTCCATGATTTTTCCATTGTGTGAAACCTTTGTCCATAAAGGATGATTTGAACAAAGGATTATTTACAATGGGAAGGCAGAGTGGTATATTATTCAATTTTAAGTCTTTTTTTATTTGTTTCCAAATTCGTATTCCACTATGTATTATGGGGTTTTCTTTATAGGTTTTTTTGTGCTGTTTTGTGGGGGCAAATATGATCGGTCCAATTTCAAAAGGTAGACAGTCTTCCTTTTCCATCATTAGCCAATCTGGTTGTTGGTCCATTTCTTCCAGCCAAAAATTCATGTTTTTAATATGGACTGCCCAAAAATAAAATAAGAAATTTGGCAAAGCCAGACCTCCATTTATCTTTGATTTACATAAGTGTTTTTTACTTATTCTATGATTCTTATAATCCCAGACAAAACTTGTAACAATGGAGTCGACTTTTTTGAAAAAAGTTTTTGGGATATATATCGGAATTAATTGAAGTAGGTACAGTAGTTGCGGTAAAAAAAATCATTTTTATAGCATTAATTCTCCCAAGCATTGAAATGGGGAGTGTTTTCCAGTATTGAATATTCTTATGTAGTTTATTCAGTAAGGGTGGGAAATTTAGTTTAAATAAAGAGGTATATGTCTTAGTTACCCAGATTCCTAAGTATTTAAATTTATCTTTAACTATTTTAAAAGGGGATTGTTGTATTGTATGTAAATTAAATTTTGTTATTGGCATGATTTCGCTTTTATTCCAATTGATTCTATATCCCGAAAACTGACCAAATTGAGTTATTAGATTTAATAGGTTTGGAATACTAGTTTCTAATTTTGTAATATATATTAGTATATCATCTGCATATAAGGAGATTTTATTCCTTGTGTCTCTAGTATTGTATCCAAATATTCCTGGATGGTTTCTAACGCTTTCTGCTAGGGGTTCAATTGCAAGAGCAAATAATAGTGGGGATAGTGAACATCCTTGTCTACAGCCTCTAGAGAGATTACATTTAGTTGATAACATTTTGTTTGTTAATATTCTAGCTGTTGGGTTAGAGTATAACAATTTAACCCATGTACAGTACTTCTCTCCTAGTTGAAATTTTTCCATCACCGAAAATAAACTAATTTAGGATTAACTAATAAGAAAAAAGATGATCATAACTACATGCCTGAACAATGCCTGAATCTGAGCTCGAAAAATCTCCTGGTCACTGGGCCTAATGTGTCCCGCGGGCCATATTTTGGAGACCAATCACTTACAAGAACAAAACCAAAAACGTACAGAAGTGTTAAAATTGTCTTTATTATAGTGGTAAGTAAAGATCTATTAAAAATAAGTCTACTAACTTTCTAATGTACCGACAAACCTAGTTTCCCAATGGCCGTTGATGGGAGAACAGAAAATAACATTTTCACCACAGAATATCGACAAAAAATAATAATAATATTTTCTTACCTTTCTTTTTTATCGGGGAACCTAAAGAATGACAGGTCTGGTCGTTTAGATTTACGATTAGAACAATTGATAGCGGAGCAGTGAGATGAAGATTTACATGAGGACGCCATGACAGTGTGGGGGAAGCCCAAAAAAATGCTCAATAAAATGGCGTTGACAATCACACACGTGATACTACGCGTTTTTCGAGGAGTGGTCTATCTTGCTCCTCTATGATCTTTGCTTATGACGGCCTCTTCAGAACAGCTGACAGTGCCACCACAGTACATTCCCCAACAGCTGGCAGTGCCACCACAGTACATTCCCCGACAATAAGTTTAAAACCATCCTTCCTTGGCGATGCCTTTACGCCGAAACACATGCAAATGCATAGCCCACCGCTCCCCACACTGAGCTAAAAAACACCTCCCCCCCCCCAAAAGAAAATTGCTCTGAACTCCACAGTGCAATAAAACAAACTGAAAAAAAATACTGAGACTACAATCCCATCCTGGAATTTGGACAATGGTTGTAAACTGTACAAGGTTTAATTTGGGCACTTTATGATTTGACCCAAAGACTTCAAGTGGGATTAGCTCATTGTAATCACTCCCAGACATCTTAATGTTCTCCAGTTACAGTGTAACAGATATTTTCCAATACATCAAAGAAGCATTTTTAATAGTAGAGTGGTGGTCATTAGAAGTCGTGTGCCTTCACCGGTGCAGGTATCTCTCCGTCAATACGACACTGTGTGTATTAACTACATTCCTAGAAATATGAAGGCCTTCTCATCATGTCTTCGTTCCTCATCATGGTGAAGTCCCTCCCGACACTAGTGGATAGGTCTGAGTTTCCCTGGATGTTGGGTCTCCAATTTCATCACCGTGGTCACAGTTCATAAATTCATGTCATAGGAGCAGAATTAGGCCATTTGGCCCATCGAGTTTACTCTTCCATTCAATCATGGGTGATCTATCTTTATGGAAGGAGTTATGAAGGTTGGGACATCACAGTCATATAGCGGGTAAATAGGTCCTCCAGCTCATTGTGTCCATGCCAATCATCAACCACTCTTCTACAATAATCCCTTTGTTTTTTTCCAGATTTCATCCCCAACAACTTACTCTTCCAATTTTCCCACTGGAGGCAATTGACAACAGTCAACTAATCTAGCAGAGAGACCAAGGGACATAGGTATATAGTTCCATCAAGGTGGTAACAGGCAAGTAGGGTGGTGAAGAAGGCATTGGGTATGCTTACCTCATCAGTCAGAGTATTGAGTACAGGAGTTGGGTAGTCATGTTCCAGCTGTGCAAGACATTGAAGGTCGCTTTGTATAGTTCTGTTTGCCCTGCTATAGGAAGAATATCATTAAATTGGAAAGGGTGCAAAAAAGGATTTATGAGCATGTCAGTGGTAACTGGAGGGTTTGAGCTACTGGATAGGTTGGGTCTTTTTTCCTGTAGTGTACGAGGCAATCGGGTACAGAGGTTTATAAAATCATGAGGGGCATAGATCAGGCGAATAGCCAGTCTAGTCCCAGGGTAGGGAGTCTAAAAATAGAGGGCAAAGCCCTAAGGTGAGAGGGAAAAGATTTAAAAAGTACCTCATGGGCTACATTTTCCACAGGGGCAAGCTAATATGTGCAACAAGCTGCCACAGGAAATAGTAGAAGCAGGTACAATTATAACACCTAAAAGAAACGCACAACATACATGGATAGGAATGGTTTGGGGAGATTTGGGCCAGGCACAGGCAAGCGGGACTAGTTCAGTTAAAGAATTTGGTTGTCATGGATGAATTTGGCCAAAGGACCTGTTCCCATTCTGATTAGATCTACGGCTATACCAGACAGCACATCTCTGGGATGTGGCACAGTAGGAAGCCCACATGTTCACAGGGGCAACATGCAAACTGCACACAGGGATTGCCAGAGATCAGGATAGAACCCGAGTTACCAGAACTTCAAGGCAGCAGCTCTACCAGGTAGGCTATTACTGCATTTGAGGAAGTACTGCAATGCGTGGGCAGGGACTGTGAGGGGATTGGAGGGGACACAACATGGAAGCAGAGCCAGGGAGGTGGTCTTTTGGAGGTTAGCGTTGGGACAATAATGGATTAAAGAGGATAGGGCTTGGGGATGGTGGGTTAGAGGCCAAGGTCAACTGAGGTCAGCCCATTTTAAGTTGACCAAAACAGATGAAGAAGCTTCAAAAAGAAAATGCAGAACATAAAGGTGACGGACAAAAGAAATGAGGGTTAAGATGAATTGAGCTTTCACAACTGGTTCAGATGTTTATTCATGCTTCACGTATGTGAAACCAACACAGCAAGACAAAGATCAGCAAGGAAGTAATTCACTGCTGCAACGTTTAGGAATGAATGGCCTCCTCATTCCTACGATGGACCAGCTACAAATCTTGCGCCTCTTCAAGTCTTTCTCTGGAGAGTCAGATAGTTTTCATTGAGTAAAATACTACTGTACTTCCTATGCTTTACATTATAATAGGATTGCATTTCACCTGCCACAGCTTAAGCCGTCTGCAAATAGATTAAATGATTTAAATGAAACTACAGCGAAAATAATAGAAATGTGTTTAGTTTTTAACCGATTTAAGTTGTCTTCCTCTGTTCTCTGTGACTAGTCTGATATCCCAGACACTCCTAGGCCCATAGTTGAGCTGTGATTTGGCATTAAAAAACTACAACCTCTCCTCAGAACATTTTTCACCTTTCCTTTCCTCTGCCCCTGCCTCTGCTTTGTAGTGCTGGCAACATCTGTAACTTACTATGCTGCCGAGGGACAAAGGTTGAAGTGTTGGGTCATGTTACCAATTTGCGCAGCTGGATCTAACTGTTCAATAGTGCAGCATATTATTTCACCAGTAAATTGTACTGCTAGGGATGTTTTATTTGAAGTTAGGCTTACGTATGCACACATACACACCCATATGCTTCCAAACTTACTCTAAGCTCTTTCACACCCTCCATCAGCCACACACCTGCACTCATTCATTTTTCTGCATTTCTTCCTCCCAGTTTTCATGGTCTTGCCATTAATTTCAAAACAATTCATGATTCCTCACTTCCTGTACACCTCCAGATCTCCAACCCTTCATGGTAATGCAACGCTTCACTTTTGAACATCCCTGGTTTTAAACACTCCACTTTTTTCCAGCTGCCCAGATTCTAAGCTTCGGATTTTCTCCAACTTTACCGATCCCTTCTTCTCCTTTAAAATCCTTTTGCCCAACACTGCAAGCTATTAGTTTTCCATGTTTAATTTGCAGTGTTGTGCTATTTGTTTGGAGATCTCCACTTTGTCTCCATGAACCTCCCTCTATCTCTCTTGTGGGTATGGCCAGAGGGAAAAGAAATAGGAGGGAACAATTTAGTAAAGGAAGAGCAGAATGCGAGGGAGTCAGGAAAATAACAACTGAGTAAATTGAGAAACAAGACAGAAAGAGAGAGAGTGAGATACCAATATGGAGATTGAACAGTCAAGGGTTCTCATTGAGTAGGTATGCTACAAAACTTACCTTCAGCGGCGCTGCAGTTCTGCCACTGGCCGTGTGTGCGACTTTGGCGCCTTTGAGAGGGGGGCGGGATTAAAATGCCGTTTTCTCCTGCCTGTCGGAGTCAATCTTTCTCAGCCTATTCAGCTGCTGCAGAAAAATCGTTCCCACATCCGTTCTCTGAAGTTTTTTAAAAACATCGCTGGACAATTTCATCGCGGGAGTAAAATAAAAATCGACTTCTAACGCCGTCAACGCTGACAACGGGACGGATCTCCCGTACGGGACAAATAAAGGTAAGCCGTTTATTTTACATATGAACTTGCTTCTTAGGATTACTTTAATCCAAATTTTACGTTGCGAAAAGGTGATTTAGGCCCCATACGAACCGGCAGTGTTTTTCCTGCCGATATGGGGTTTAAATTCACCGCAAACCGCAACGTTCCAAACGATCGCGTTCCACAAAATCCCACTCGCAAGATGATTTAAATGGCCATTAATTTACGAGAATTAGACACTAAATTCCTTCCATTTGGCCTATAAATTCATGACAATGAGATTTTAAAATCATGTTATATTTATCGTGTTGTACTTCCGGTGGCGCTGGTACCAGCAGCCTCCACCTACAGCCCGGTATCTTTTTGTTTTTTTGTTTATTTAGTTATGTAAAAGTGTGTTTTTTTGTGGGTTTTTTTGTGTTTTGATGTGGGGGAAGAGGGCACGGTGCGGGGGATACCGTCCTTCAGCCGCTTCCTGGTGAAGACGCGACTATTATTCGAGTCGCGTCCTCGCCCCCCCCCCAGCGGCCTACCTACTGGATTGGCGTGGACTTTCCTGCCAGGATCGACCAGAGCTCCAGCAGCGGCGGGACAGCGCTGTAACATCGCGGGGCTGGCGATGCCTTACCGGGGGTCGCCGTCTGGAGCCCGGAGTGCTGGACCTGCGGCACCGACATCATGGAACTGCGGTTTGCGGAGCTCCCAACGCGGGCGGCGCTGATGGACAGCACGGGGTCCTGTGACTCTGCCCGGCTCGGGAGCTGCGGACTCGGGAGCTGCGGACTCCGGCTGCGGGAGGCGGCTGATCTGGAGGTCCGGGCCGCTGAGGAGGAGGATGTTCACCGTCGGGGTTCGGCGTCGGCGTTCCACCAGCCCGGCGTGAGGGCCTGAACATCGGGCCACCCGGGGCGGCGACTGCGGGTGCTAGGAAGGCCTCGACCACGGGTGAACATCTGGGAAGAACGGAGGGGAGGCTGGCTGGACTATGGTGCCTTCCTCACCTTGGTGCCACTGTGTTATGTTGTGTCGTGGACTTTCAGTGTTTGTGCTTTTTTTTAAATTCTATTTTATTTTTAATATGTTTTATTATTTATTATTATTTATTTATTTTTATTTTTATTTTTATTTTTATTTTATTTTTATGATACTGCCTGTAAGGGAAATTCATTTCGTTGTCTCTAACTGAGACAATGACAATAAATTTGAATACAATACAATACAATACAATACAATACAATATATTGTGAATTCTTGTGTGAATATAATTTGGACACTTAGGCTATTTACAAATGTTAATCTTTTCTTAAGAATTGGATAGATGTTTAGATCTAGTAATTGAATTTTGTAATTAGCTACAATTAGGTAACTAACTAATTATATGTTTTAATTTCAGGTCATCCAAGTAAGATTGTTTCATATTTGTTTCAGAATGCTTCAATCTATAATAACTGAAAATTTATTTCAGTTCTCTTAATTTTTAAGAAAGTTATGGGCTTTTGACTGTCCTCGATCACAGCTTTTGTGTTAAGTCAATGGAAAAGCAATAGGGAACAAGATGCTAATTTCCGAGTATGAAAATGGCCATAACGTTTTTAATACTGAAGATATGAAAGTGACTTAGGTGTCAAATTAAACTTTTTTTATGCTTTATCTGATGGGATAAATTACAGACTTGATTTTTTAAATCTCAAAATTTTGTAACATTGCTACATTTAGCATATTAAGGACTTACTGCTGCGCTAATGTGTCCAAAAACAAATTTATGAATGCCCTTCCCTCCCAGGGCTACCGGTCAGGAGAGCTGTGGAGAGGCAAAGAAGCAGTGAAACACTGGTTCAATGGTACTTTATTATCACATGTACCTAAGTACAGTGAAATCATTTTTTTGCATAGAGTTCAGTCACATTCCTACTAAACTTTAGGCACAATCATACTAAGTATAAGTGTGTAAGATAGTAGACCACAATGAGTAGGTACACAAGATTCACCACGTTTTAGGCACTAGCTTGTACCCTTCAAGTCCAAAATTAGAAATAAATGTTAGAATCGTAACTTGGCCATAAAGGCTCATTGTCCTGGTGACAGCACTGGATCAGTGTTGCAGGGGTCATCCTTGCCAGGCAATCTGTCAATGTCCTCCACTGCTGCTCCCCCGCTCTGTACCGCTGCTGCCAGGTTGGTTCCGTGCACTCAGCCACTTGGAGCTGCTCTCGATCTAATGGAGTCCCAGGCTGCTTCAGGGCCTCCAATGGCCTACTCAACCACTCTGACACCTCCTCAACATTGGCCTGTGAACACGCCATCGTTCACTCCCACGGCCAACATTCAGCCTCCGTACCCCAAGGTACCTCCTGTAACCAAGCCAGCGCGCTGCCAAACACCACTGGCATTGATCTTTCCTTACGTCTGCTGCTGCCACCATGTGGAAGAGTCATCCCGCCATCTTGAAAACATAAGAAGAATGTGAACCAGATAAGGAGGAAGCAGGGAAAATTGAAAGGCATCTATCAAAGTGGGGAGGGGAGTGGAGGAGGGGAGATCAGCACAAAATGAGAGATGGGGTCTGATAGATATAGGCCTGCTGGATTAGAATGGGGGATGCAAAATGTGTACAGGTGGAAGGAGACTATTCAGTCCATCAAGTCCTTGCAAGAGCACCAGGCAAGTACAACCCTGCTGATCCAGTCCCTTCCTCTTTCTCACAGCCCTGCAAATGCTCTTATTTCAGTAATGTCTCCAAACACATTTTGAACAGCACAGTTGAATCTGCTACCACTGTTCCTCCCAAGCTAAACATTCTAGGTGTGAGACATACACTATCTGCAGACAAGATCCTCCATGCCATTTCTGGTTGTCAATTATCTTCACTGATCCCTGGTTTTCAAACCTCTCTGCCCACAGCGATAGTTTGTTTCTCACCCCTCCAAATCGCCTCCATTATATCCACGCAACTTGTCCCTCATCCTACAGGCATTCCAATAAATCTATTTCTCTAAGATGTATCTTTCCAATAAATATGGAGGCCAGAACGTGACATTACTCCAGTTGTGGCTGAACCACTATTTTATAAAAGATTCATTATGACACCATCATGCCTGTTGTACTCCATGCCTCTCTTTAAAGAGCCTGAGCACTTGTTTGAGTCTTTTAACACTTTCCAATGTGGCTCCTTCCTTTCAACTTTGCACATATAACTCATCTCCTAGTCCCTGCTGCCCTCCAGTTTATCTTGCTTCTCCACCTTTGCAGATCCATTAAGGATGCCAAGAAGGAATTCCTGACCAACCTGGAGTCTCAAAGCAATGACACGGATACCCATAGATTGTTGCAAGGCTTGCAAGCTATAATTGTCTCCAAAGCAAAGGTGGGCAGCATTGCTGGCAACAATGGGTTCTTCCCTGATGAACTCAATGTATTCTGTATCCGCTTTGAACAGAAAGTCGGTGGAGAAGGCCCCAGGTGCACCTGTACCAATGGTTACTGTGGCAGACATAAGATTACCCTTCCTGAGAATGAACCCACGAAAGCTACTGCTCCAGTGGTGGGTGGAATCACAAACAAGGACAAGGCAGTGTACAGGAAGAAGATAGAGAACTTAGTGACATGGTATCAGGACATTTACCTTTCCCTCAATATCATCAAGATGAAGGAGCTAGTTAATGACTTCAGGAAACATGTTGGAGCACATTCCACAGTCAGCATCAATGATGTGGAACTGATTGAGAGTTTTAAGTTCCTTGGCGTTAATATGAACATAATCACAATCACAATCACAATAATACTTTATTAGCCAAGTATGTTTTGCAACATACGAGGAATTTCATTTGCCAAGTCAGTCATACAAATAAAAAGCAACAGAACACACAAAATACATTTTAACATAAACATTCACCAGATTGAAAGCAAATCAAAAGTTCAATCTCTTCCCTTCAATGTTCCCTTGTCAGGTGCCTCGAGCCCTCCGTTGATGGGACGATCTCGACTCCCGTAGCCGGCAGCGTTTTGGCCACCGCATCGAGGCGATCAGCTTCTGCATCGGGGGTATGTGTGCTCCCCCGCGCCGGGCGATCGAACCCCGCGTCAGGGCTGGTCGAGCCTCTGCATCGTTGGAGCTCCTGACTAGCCTCTCCCGAGACTGCGAGCTCTCGATGTAAAGTCCGCAGGCCGCGGTTGGAGCGATCCCAGGCAAGGGATCGACTCCAATGTTAAGTCCACGCCCCGCGGTGGGGCTCAAAGCCAGTCCGAGGAGGCTTCCAGCTCCATGATGTTTGGCCGCAGAGTGACGGAGATGCAACCCGGGAAACAATCGCACCTCCCCCTCCCCCCCACAAAAAACAAACCGGAGAACATTTACACAGACTTTTAAAATGCACTAAAAAAAAAATTAAATTAAAAACATGATCTGTTGTGGACCAACCACATTGATGCTACAGCCAAGAAGCCACATCAATACCTCCTGAGAAGACTGAGGAAATTTAAAATGTCTCCAGTGATTCTTACAAACTTCTACTTATGCAACATCAAAATCATACTGTCAGGTTGCATCATAGTTTGGTTTGGAACTGCTCTGCCCAAGACCACAAGAAATTGCAGAGAGCTGTAGAATTGGCCCAGTCCATCAGGCCAACCAGACTTTCCACCATTGACTCCATCTGCACTTCACGCTGCCTTGGAGCAGAAGCCAACATAATCAAAGGCCACCCAAATCATTTCTTCTTCTCCCTGCTTCTGTCCAGCAGAAGATACAGAAGCATGAAAGTGTGCACCACCAGACTCAGGAACAACTTCTTCCCCTCTGTTATTACGCTTCTGAACATTCCTTTCCATATGCCAGAGTTCAGTCCAATTCACCTCTTGGATTGAGGACTTTGGACTTTATGGAACTGATCCACAGAACGATCCTCCGAATAGTCGTCAGGATGTAGGCATGAATTACATCAGTAAACAGAAAAGGCATGTAAGAATGGCAATGTTAACGTCCAACTGGAGTGAGAAAATCAGGTGAGTACTGGCTCCCAGAAGAAGGAATTTGTAGAATGCCTATGAGATGGTTTCTTAGAGGAGCTCGTGACCAAGCCCATGAGAGAAAAGGCAATTCTGGATTTGGTGTCGTGTAATGAACCAGACTTGATCAGGAAGCTTAAGGTATAGGAACCCCTAGGAGACAGTGATCTTAATATGATATACTTCAACTTGCAGCTTGAAAGGGAGAAGCTGAAATCAGATGTATCAGTATTACTGTTGAGTAAAGGTAACTACAGAGGCATGAAGGATGAGCTGGCTAAAGATGGTGTAGTTAGCCAGTCTAAAGGACATATGGGCTGAGGATACCGTTCACAATCCAACAGTATGTCAATGACTTTAATTAGGGGCTGTTTCAAAATTCTAATATCTGAACATATGAAGCAGGAACAGAATTAGGTCATCTAGATACTTGTGTCTACTACATCATGGATAATCAGGTCTTGGACAGAAAACGGTATTGGTCATAACTGAGAATTGTGAACCGTTTTGGGCCCCATATCTGAGGAAGGATGTGCTGACATTGGAGAGGGTCCAGAGGAGGCAGTTTGCGATAAATTCTCCCGGGATTGATGGGGTTAACATATGATGAGTGTTTGAAGGCACTGAGCCTGTACTCGCTGGAGATTAGAAGGATGAGGGAGACCACATTTGAATTCCCCTAATAGTGAAATGTCTGGATAGAGTGGATGTGGAGAGAATGTTTCTACTAGTAGGAGAGTCTAGGACCAGAGCCCATAGCCTCAGAATAAAAGGACGCACCTTTAGAAAAGAGATGAGGAGGAATCTCAATAGTCAGAGGGTGATGAATCTGTGGAATTCATTGCCACTGAACACCGTGGAGGCCAAATCAATAGATATTTTTAAGTTGAAGATTGATAGATTCTTGAATAATACAGGGGTCAGGTGTTATGGGGAGAAGACAGGAGAATGGGGTTGAGTGGGAAAGATAGATCAGTCATGATTGAATGGCGAAAAAGACACGTTGGGCCAAATTGCTTAATTCTGCTCCTATAACATGAACTTTTCTGCCTGCTTCCCTGAATCCTCTTACTTCCCTAACAGTGACATGAAGTGGGTTAGTGGATTCAAACATGGTTCTGAAGATAAGTACCAGCTTGAGAAGCTGCAGAAGGTGGAAAGTCAGCTCTTTGCTATGATCTCACACGTGCTCTAGAGCCAGTGTATCCCAGGGTAAATAGGTCAAAAGTGCACTGATCTCAACAATTTTAGCAAGGCCTTACTTTTGACACCCCACCTTCAAATAAAGGCTAACATATTATTACCCTTCAAGATTCGTGAGACTTTTTGATATACAAATCCTCCTAAATTTACTAATCCTTCACCTACAGTATGCAGAAAATACACTGTTTTTCTGTCCTTCCTTCCAAAAAGAACATTTTCTAGTTTGAGTTTGAGTTTAGTTTATTGTCAAGTGCACCAAGGTACAGTGAAAAGCTTTTGTTGCTTGCTAACCAGTCAGCAGAACGACAATACTGCATATAATTACAATCGAGTCATCCAAAGTGTACAGATACATGCTAACGGGAATAATATGAAAAACTTTTAGTGCAAGATAAAGCTGGTAAAGTCCGATCAAAGATAGTCTGAGGGTCTCCAATCAGGTAGATGGTAGTTCAGGACTATTCTCTAGTTGTGGTAGGATGTTTCAGTTGCCTTCTGAACTTCTTGTTCAATTATTTTATACTCTTATACATCGGTGAGACCAAACATAGACTGGGCAATCGTTTTGCTGAACACATTCGCTCAGTCTCCATGGACCTACCTGACCTACCTGGACTTTCCAGAAGGGAATCAAGGGATATGGGGATATGGGGAGAAAGCAGGAACGGGGTACTGATTCTGGATGATCAACCATGATCATATTGAATGGCGGCGCTAGCTCGAAGGCTCGAATGGCCTACTCCTGCACCTATTTCTATATTTCTATCTCCCGGTTAGCAAACACTTTAATTCCCCTTGCTATTTCCACGCTGACCTTTCTGTCCTGGGCCTCCTACATTGTCAGAATGAGGCCAAACACAAAGTAGAGGAATATTTTGCTTGGGCAGCTTACAATCCAGCAGTATGAGTATTGATTTCTCTAACTTCAAGTAAACCGTGCATGCCCTTTCTTTCCACCCCTCCCCCACCCAAGTCATACTAGCTTCATAGTCACCTTGTTGAGTCTCATTGTCTTTAACTCGTTTTCACTTAGGCCACAGCTAACAATGGCTTGTTTTGTTTATCATCGTTACTTTTTTGCATACCTTTCATTCATGTGTTTTACTGTATATCTCTATATCACCATCTATATATCTTGTTTCTCTTTCCACTGACTTTCTGTCTGAAGAAGGATCTCGACCCAAACCATCACCTATACCTTTTCTCCAGTTCTGGGCTTCCCTTCCAACCTAACTCT
Source organism: Amblyraja radiata (assembly GCF_010909765.2). NCBI lineage: Eukaryota > Metazoa > Chordata > Chondrichthyes > Rajiformes > Rajidae > Amblyraja > Amblyraja radiata. Next base: position 52,357,679 of record NC_045962.1, on the reverse strand, counting down.
ATGCTGCCAAATACGTGTACATTTAATGTGCCAAGCAGTTAAACCTAAACATGTACGTCTGTTCCCCCTAAGTTAATATTGCCCCCAGTCACAATACTTTGATCCTATGTTATACCCTTGTATGGGGCATTTTATCAAACAGTTTGTGAGAATTCAGTTGCCAAGCATTATTTATTTCCCCTTAGTAAATCATTGGTGACTGTATAACCGTGTTATGATTTTTGAAGAGTCCTGGTATCGTGTCTCTCAAAACAGTTGAAGAATTTGTTTCAAACAGACAGCAGGCGAACATCCAGATGTTGCCGGCTTCCTTTATTGAACAGCAGGGTTACATTTACCATCGTACACTCTGCAGGGAAAGTTTTAAAACCAGACAATGACAGAAGGTCAAATTCTCCCTGGTTCATTTATCCTTCCACACTTAGGGGCTGACCAATTGGCTGGAGACTCCCTCCGAGTTCTACCCTTTGTCAGCCACAGCACCAAGGCAGGAACCACTTATTCCTTAGATTTATGGCTTTCTTTTCTGCTGATCGAGCTCTTCCTGCGACCGCCGTACCCTAAACCAACTCATCTTCAGCTTTGAAGCAGAGATTCCAGTCATGGTAAATAACATCGCCTGACGGGGTTGCCTTCCTCGTTTTGTTCACCTGAGCGGCTCGCTTAGTTCTTTTATTAATAAACGAGGGCATCGTCTCTGGATTGCAGCTGATTTCCCTCGCATTTTCGTCAGAAGCTTTAATGATTTGGATGAGAATGTATATTGCATGATTAGCAAGTTTGCAGATGACATAAAAGTGGGTGGAATTGTAGATAGTTGTCAAATATTGACAGGATCTTGATCGGTTGGGCAGGTGGGCTGAGGAACGGTTGATGAAATTTAATACAGAGAAATGTGAGGTGTTACATTTTGGGAGGTTTAACATAGACAGGACCTACACATTTCATGCTAGTGCTCTGGAGAGTGTCGTAGAGCAGAGGGATTTGGGAGTGCAGGTACATAGTTACTTAAAAGTGGCCTGCAGAGAAGGCTCTGCAGAGAGTAGTGCGTTCGACCGAACGCACTATGAGAACTACACTCGCCCCCCTGCAGGAACTATACATCAGAAGGTGCAACTCCGGAGTCAACAAGATCATGGGAGACCCCTTCCACCCCAGCAACGGACTGCTCCAGCTGCTACGGTCAGGCGAACACTGTGCGAATGGAGAGGATGAGAAGGAGTTTCTTCCCAGAGGCCATTAGGACAGTAAACTCCTATCTCTCCAGGGACTAACTTTAATGTACCACTCTACTGTTGTGTCTTTTTAAAATTGCTGTTTTTTTCCTTTTTCTTCCCTCCCTCCCACCCACAAATATGTAATATGTGAATATGTGATTCTGTTCCATTCTGTTTGTAGTTTGTTTGTTTGTTTTTTGCACAATTGGCGAGCATTGCCACTTTTCATTTCACTGCACATTTCGTATGTGTATGTTACGGATAAACTTGACTTGACTTGACGACCTCACAGGTGGAGAGGGTGGTCAAAAAGGCTTTTGGCACATTGCCTTTCACCAGTCAGAAGTTGAGAAGATGTTGCAGTTATATGACATTGATGAGGCCACATTTAGAATATTGTTTTCAATATTCAAGATTCAAGAGATTCAAGATGGGTTTATTGTCACGTACCTTAAGGTACAATGAAATTCCAGTTGCCATACGGCCACACCAAGTGAAAAAGCAGTAAGATACACAACCACATAAAATAAAATTTAACATAAACATCCACCACAGTGGTTCCCCACATTCTTCACCGTGATGCAAGGCAATAAAGTCCGACCTCTCCCTCTTTCTTCTCCGCGGTCAGGGCTGTCGAACCATCCGTGGTCGGGGCCATCAAAGCTCCCGCAGCCGGTGATCTGAGGCTCTCATGTCGGGGTGATGGAACTCCCTCGTCAGGACGGTTGTAACTCATCACGGCTTGGAGCCCCGACAGTCTTTAACTAGGGATCGCGATATTTAAACCGTGGCTCCACGATGTTAAAGTCCACAGGGCCGCGGTTGGTGCTCTCCACAGTCGATCCCCGGCAAGGGGATCGCTGCTCCATGATGGTAGGTCTGCGCCGCACCTGCGTTGAAGCGCCGGGTCAGTCTCCAGGAAAGGTCGCGCCGCTCCACGATGTTAGGCTGCAATGGGGGATGGAGATATGACACGGAAAAAATCATATCTCCGTCGAGATAGAAAAAAGTTTCCCCCAAACCCACCTCCCCACCCGCCACACAAAACAAACCGGGAATCACTAAAACATACTTTTAACACATACTTAAAATAACAAAATAGAAAGAAAGACAGACAGACCGTTGGCTAGGCAGCCATTGTCGGCACCCCCAACAAAGAAAATATGTTGCCAAGCTGGAAGGGGTGCAGAGAAGATTTGCAAGGATGTAGCCAGGACTAGAGGGAGAGGTTGAGCAGACTAGTACTTTATTCCTTGCAGCACAGGAAGTTGAGGGGTGATCTTAGAGAGGTGTACAAAAGCTTGAGAGGAATAGGTCAGAAAATGCACAGAGTCTTTTGCCCAGAGTAGGGGAATTGAGAATCAGAGGACATAGATTTAAGGTGAAGGGGAAAGGATTTGATAGGGACCTGAGGGGTAACTTATTCATACATAGGGTGGTGAGTGTATGGAACGAGCTGCCAGAGGAGGTCGTTGAGCCAGGTACTAGCGCAACGTTTAAGAAACTTTTAGACAGGTACATGGATAGGATAGGTTTAGAGGGATATGGGCCAAATGCAGGTAGGTGGGATTAGTGTAGATAGAGCATGTTGGGCGGTGTGCACAAGTTGGGCTGAAGAGCCTGTTTCCACACTGTATGACTATGACATCTTCACATTCAGACATGCAATCAAATTTATTGATTTCCAGAAAGCATCGATTTGCATAGAACTAAAGGTAAGGTGATTCTTCTTTTTTTGATTGATGGACTTTTTAACTTTAACTATGGCAGGGTACTTGTTGAGGTTTATCTATATTACTAAAAGTCTGATCTTGACCACTTCCTATTGCATTGTATATTGATTTTTGAAAAAACGCTGCCACTTACGGCTGTGATTTTTGGCCATCTTACTCAGTCCCCCTCCGCTGCGCAGGACAAGTGGATTTTTCCCATCGATGAAAAATAAAAGTTATTAGTGTTTAAAAAATGTTGAGATCCTCTCTCCTGAAGGCCACGCCCCTTCCGGAGGGACTATAAAACCCGGAAGTGTTGAGTGCCTCAGTCAGTCTCTGCAAGTTGGGGGAGCGAGAGGGTCACGTCTCTCAGTCTGAACTGTGAATAACACTGAACACATGTCTACTAAACTGAGTGGTTTTATTGACCTGTCAGTGCCCTTAATGTGGTTTGAAAATATAGTTTGGAAATGCTAAAGCTGTGTTGCCTTTGGTTTGGAAATGCTAAAGCTGTGTTGCATTAGGTTTGGAAATGCTAAAGCTGTCTTGCCTAATTAAAGTTGCCTTGCCTAATTAAAGTTGCCTTGCCTAATTAAAGTTGCATTGCCTAATTAAAGTTGCCTTGTCTTCTATATAATTAAAAGTCTAATCTTGACCACCTCCTGTTTGCGCTTTACATTGATTTTAGAAAACAAATGCTGCCACGTATGGCTGTGATTTTTGGCCATCTTTCTCAGAATCCCCCTCCTATCATCGGGTGCCGAGGAGTTTTTGCATCGATGAAAAATAAAAGAGTTATTAGTGTTTAAAAAATGTTGAGAATCTCTCCTGTCAATCACGCCATGAAGGCCACGCTCCTTCTGGTGGGAGGGGGGGATGGACTATAAAGCCCAGAAGTGTGGGCGTGGCTCAGTCTCTGCAAGATGGAGGAGGGAGAGGTCACGGCTCACTGTCTTTAGTGGCCTTGCACCCTGCTTGAAATGGTATGAAACTGCACTTGAATTTGGTGGCCTTGCACCCTGCTTGAAGTGGTATGAAACTGCACTTGAATTTGGTGGCCTTGCACCCTGCTTGAAGTGGTAAGAAACTGCACTTGAATTTGGTGGCCTTGCACCCTGTTTGAAATGGTATTTCAAGGAATAGCCGTGAGTCAACTGCCAGCCTACCAGCCATGAGTGAGTGAGCTGCCAGCACAACAGGCTTGAGTGACTGAGCTGCTAGCCCAAGAATCCATTCGACCCACAATGTCCAGACTAGCCCTCTGGAAACCAGTCTCTTCAGCCCACAACACCCATACTAGTGCTCCAGAAAGCTCCTTCCCCCCCTCCACCTCCCCCCCCCCCCCCCCCCCCCCAACTGGCCACCAATATTGGAATTGGTGGAGAGGTGGAATATTGGGTTGGGGGACCAGCCCTCCCGTGTGATGCTGGGTCTAGTAGTTTAATAAAAATCACTGCATGTTATTTCAAGATCCCAAAACAATGCACCAACTTTAAGTTTCCCATTTTGGTGGAATGCCCATTCCACACTGTTGTTAGGTAGCACAAATGTATTCACAGAGACCCAAAGGCCCTTCCCAAACACTGTGGAATTTCATGTTCCCAAGTTTCCATGATTACATGGTGATTTATTAGAATCATAAATCATTAGTCATTAATCATAGTTCTCCTAACCACCAGCAGCAGGTGTGTGGAATTATTTTCTTTAACTCCCGTTTCTGAAACTTTCAAAAATATTAAAGAGGACCAATGTTTTTTTAAATGTTTAAATGTATAAGCCAGGTCTGAAGGCAGCTGTACAACCTAAGCACTTGGCTGTCAAAAGCCAGCTTGCAAACAGCAGTTTCTCCTCCTAGTACAAATGAGTGCAAGAGATTGGGTAATGGTAAATAAGAGAGCAGCACTGAAAAACTGTTAAAGCTAAGAGACCACAACAGATAATAACACATGACTGTGGAAAGATGAAATGCTAATTTTGATTGAAGGAGAAACTGAGGTGGTGGGTGCATAAGCTTAGTAGACCAACTCATGACAATAACCTCATTTGCAAAGTGTCTTTAAAATTGCAAAATGTCCCAAAGGTTTCTTACGGGAGTTTTATTAAAGAAAGTATTGACCTCCATATTGTTAGTGAAGATGCCATAAGCTTGATTTCAGGCACAGGTTTCATGGGCTGTCTCAAGAGATGAAAGGGTAGAGGCAGGATTTGGAATGGAGGGGTGGGATTGTAGCACTGATGGAGGTGGGGGCACGACTGCCAAGGGTGGAGTGATTAAAGCCGCAAAACAAGGGGCACATTCAAGCTGGGAAGCAGCCCAGACAAGAGTCACATGTCAGGTGCCCTGAGTAATGAGAATAGACCAGGGAGAATGCAATGCTGTAATCTGGAAATAAAATATCTGAGAAGTAACTTTACAACATACACAGAATGCTCTAAGTATAGCAAAAGGTAAACCTGGAAGATTCATTTAAATTCTACTGTAAGTAGCAATAAGACCACAAGATTAAACTGGGTTTGGGCAATTTTAGAACTGATGTCAAAGATGTTAATAGGTATTAAAGGTGTTAAACCGATTTCAAAGATGTTTGGCGGTCTGAAGAACGACAACTGGGGTTTCCAACAGATCTTTATGCAAAGTTTGATTTCCAGTTAACAGGTTCTTTAGACACGTCTGCCCACAACGGTAGTCAGCGCTGAACTAACACGCGCAAGCAAAAACCGCGCGAAACAAGCGGCCCCTCCCGAGTCACGTGACCGTGGCTTCCGAATGCCGGGTTCGATCTCTGCGTACGCCAGCAGGCGCCGCTACAGGTGTTTCAAATAATCAATGTTACAAGGTGGTTTTTGGATAGTGTAGTGAAGACAATAGTTCAGAATCACTTCAGTAGTTGCTCTGGTTGATAAACTCAGTGGGGGCGAAGGGTCTTCTGCAACTGGACTGAATTTGTGGAGAATTGAAAGAGTGAAGAGGTGAGCTTTAATTTAGAAGCTGTGATGAACGATCTGAGCTTCACATTTCAAATCAATAATGTGAAACTCGGGTGACAACTGAGGGGAGCGGGGAAGATGTTTGACACAGGAAAGATGAAAGCGCATCTACGCAACACCCCTTACTGCCTATGGACCTCTCAAAGTGCTGCAGAACCAAAGGATTCCTGTTTATTTGAAACATAGTGACCTCTTTTATTAGCAAGTACAGCAGCACATGGCTTTGAAATTCAATCGGTTTTATGTGCTGCATGAAATACTTTTATCCAAAACCTGAATGCTTTTAAGTGTGAGTGAATACTTCCAGAGATTACGATGTGAATATGTGTGCTGGCAACACACTGTGATGTCAAGCAGAAGAAACAGCACGGAAACCGATCCTTCGGCCCACTGAGTTTGTGCCGACCAGTGATCCCCGCACACTAACACTATCCTACACACTTTCCGCTACTGAAAATTAATTCTCTGTTTTCAACACAAACACATCCATTTCTTCATGTAACAGAATGCTAAATAGCATAATTTGCATTTTACCCATGTTCTAGTCCATTGCAGACTGATTGGGTGCCACAACCTCTATGACTGGTGAGTGCCTGTGGGAAGGTGGCCTGTGAATTAATTGGACCTTGGACTTCAGTTATCCATAAATTCCTGTCGTACAAATACCCTTGAAACCTTCAAATCGAAAACATCAAATTCCTAGGAGTCAATAACTTCTCCTGGACCACATATCTCACATTGAAGCAACGACCAAGAAGGCCCACCAACGTCCCTACTTCCTTAGAAGGCTTAGGAAGTTTGGCATGTCCTCTACAACTCTCACCAAATTCTACAATGCACCATAGAAAGCATTTTATCAGGATGCATCACAGATTGGTTTGGGAACAGTTCCATCCAGGACCACAAGAAATTGTTGCAAATTGTGGATGCAGCCCAGGCCATCACACAAACCAACCTCCCTTCTATTAATCCCATTTATACCTCGTGCTGCATCGGCAAGGCCAGCAGCAAAGTCAAGGACGAGTCGCACCCAAGTCACTCCCTCTTCTCCCCTCTCCGAACAGGCAAAAGGTATAGGTATGAAAACGTACATCACTAGATTCAGGGACAATTTCTTCCTAGCTGTTATCAGGCAACTGACTTATAGAGCAGTGCTGAACTACTATCTACCTCTTTGATGACCTGAGGACTATTCTTGATCAGACTTTGCACTAAACGTTATTCCCTTATCATGTATCTATACACTGTAAATTGATCGATTGTAATCCTGCATTGTCTTTCTGCTGACTGGTTAGCACGCAACAAAAGATTTTCACTGTACCTCGGTACACGCGACAATAAACTAAACTGAACTGAAAAAACTGAACTTAAATGGGATTAACAAAAGAACATTTTGCCTGCTCACAATCAACATACTGGCTGATCTTTGAACGCCACACACCAATGCCTCTATTTTCTCAGAAGACTAAGGGTGTGCAACAGGCACGCCATACTCCCTCCCCCATTGACTCTATTAGTACTTTACACTGCCTTGGGAAAGCAGCCAACATAATCAAGCATTATTTTCACGCTGGTCATTCTGTATTCTCCAGTTCGGCAGAAGATACAAAAACATGAAAGCACAACCACCAGATGAAGCAACAGTTTATTCCCCACTGTAGTCAAACCACCAAGGGTCCCCTCATAAGCTATGGTGCAGTCCTGATCTCCCAACCTACCTCATTGGGTTATTTGCACTTTTTCTTATCTGCACATTCCCTGTAACTGTAACAATATAACGCTGTAACATTATATTCTGCACTCTGGTATTTTTTTCTTTGCACTGCCTGCTTTCTTGTGTGTGTCTTATTACACTTTGTACAATAAAGTGAGAGGAAGAGAAAGTGAAGCATGTGATGGGAGAAGGATCGAAGGATAAGTTGGTATAGGCAGAGATAATTGCACTAATTCTTCTCCTAAGTATCCAATTTCTAAAGAAGACTGAATGCTTTTGAAATCAAAGAATAGCAATAAATGAATAGATTGTCCTTTGTAATGGGTGTTAATGCTCTTCAACTGCCTATTGAGTTTTCTCAACACATGGTTCCATTTTACAACAATTGAAAGCTTGTAGGTAAAGATAAATGTAAATTTATTCATTGCACCAATGTTCAGTGGGTAAAAATAACAAAAGGATTGTAATAGCAGTACGATTGGAGAATATTATTACACTACAAACCTAGGTAATGTGTACTTTTGACAGATTAATTCATTATCTTCACAGAGACACATGAATCAAGAAAAATAGCTATGAAAGAAACAGACACACATACCTGGGGAAATAGTTGAAATGACAGACGGTCGGATACAGAGCGAACAGATGTATGAAGTAAAAACATTTCACGTGCAAAATTAGAACCTTATTTGAAGTTAATGGAGTTGTTTTACTACCAATTTTGCATTCACGACGCAAGAAATAATTTTTAGCATCTCTCTGATTACTGTGCGAACAAGATAGACTGAGTTGATTAGGTAGGTGGTGAAATCATTTCTGATGCAATGCTAATTGGATGTCAGCCCCATCAAATTGTGCTGTGACTATGCAGTTGATGCACTGTGTTAATCATCCAATGGGAAAGCCGCTGCTCAGCCTCCGGAAGGACCTGCTTTCCCCACATCCGTATTAGTTAAAGGAATCTCCAAATTGACCTCCAAAAATTATGGCCATTGAGTTATTGGTTTGAGGGAACTGTGTTGGAGATACTTATGGAAAAGTTGAAATACGTCTGCTTACATGTCCATGTCATGGGGTTCAAGGCATCTCCTGCTTGGAGAAATGGAGGCTGAGCTGGCCGTTCAGTGGACAGGTGGAGGAATGATGAGGCCAACAGGCTGAAGAAACAATGGAAGAAAGTTCAGAGATCGAGAGGGGCTTCTGAAGGGTGACGTCCATCCATGGAGCATTGCCTGTGGAAATGAGGTTCTCCAAGGAGACGAGGATCGCAGACTCATGTTGCACACTCCATGGATGTTCCATCATTAGGCCAATCATGGAATATTCTGCCTTGGACAGGTTAAGTCACAGTGAGAAATTAAGCATAGTCCACCTAAGGTCTTTGGGAAACCTGCATGCTCCTGACTGCTTCCAGATGATAATGTCTCTGGACTTGCAGCATCACTGCATGTAAGGACCCACAAAACCTATCTGCTCAAAGAGAGTGGAGTTTGTCTCCTTACCCTTGGCATAGAGAATTGGAGCATAGTGGGTACAGAGGTTTGCAGATATCATAGTCTACCTCATGGTTTAAGGGATTATTTTATGCCACCCATTTGACATTGAGGGCCCCAACAATAACCAACACAAACACAGCATTACAATCCACACCCAAGTAAATACGTCCAGTCAGCAGAGAGCATCAGGGGGGTCTGAATGACCTGCATACATTCAACCTCTCCTGGCAAGCAAGTGCACCAGGATCCCCATCCCACTCACAGTGCCAACAAAGCAAAGAAGGGCTAAAATTGAACATCAAAATTTTAATCTGAACACAGGATGCCTGAAATGGGTCAAGCCGACCATGAGAAACATAATAGTAAGATTAAACGAGAACTTACCAGTTTGAAGTTTGATCTGTATTTTATGAGGAGTTACGATGAGGGATTACGTGAAGAAGCCCGCCAGGACGCATGCGTGTCATTCTTCAAAGCAGTGGTGTGAAATCACAGATAACTGTAATGACTAAACATAGTAAGATTAGAGAAGAGATACCAGTTGAGTATATGATCAAGGATGGGAGCGGAGGGCACGTAATCCCTCATCGTAACTCCTCATAAAATACAGATCAAACTTCAAACTGGTAAGTTCTCGTTTAATCTTACTATTTTACTTCGGAGTCACGTGAGTGACTATGTGAAGATTTTAAAGCTGTGATTTCATGCCGTGGAAAAGAGGTCATGCATCACGTCTGCCTTGATGACTGTAGGAGGAATTGTGTTAACATAATTTGGACATGAATTCGACATTGAAATCATAAAATTTATGAACACAAAATTATAACCCTTTTTTATGGGTTTAAATTAATTTACAGAACTTAAAATTGTTTCTGCAAATGTTCCAGGTTTCATTACTGGTTTGTTGTAAAATAGTTGGAATGTTTTTTCCCCTGACCATCCTGCTGCCTTGAGGATTTGGTCCATTGGTACATCCAACTGTATCGCTGCCGATGTAGCTGCAGCCCTGGTGGAATGAGATTTAAAAATATTAGTATCCACCCCAGCCTGAGTTAGCACCTGTTTCAGCCATCTTGAGATGGTCTGGACCGTCACTCTTTTGTGTGGTTGCTAGTGGCTGACCAGAAGTGCCTTCTCATTGCCTCTTATGATTTTCGTTTTCTCCATGTATAACGACAAATGTCTTACTATACAGAGACGGTCATCTGTTGGGTATGACCTAAATTGGAAGATGTGATGCATGCCGTGAAGAGAGAGTGGACGCTGGTGCGAATTGGTTGCCGCTGCTCCCTCTTCACACTGTTTTTGATTTTCTGTTTTTGGATTGAATCCTGTTTTTAATTTGTGTCTCTGTGTACTTGTTATATTCCGATTATATGTTATTATGTAAGGTGTCCTTGAGATTTTGTATGAAAGGCGCCCATTAAATATAAAATTTATTATTATTATTATTAAATTGTATATTGAGGCCTGCTGATCCCTGTCTGTTCTGCTTTACTAATTCATAGATATGAAACGTAATATTTTCAGTTGAGGAAGTCATGTTGTCCAGTCTTAGTTTATGCAGTGACTGTACCCTCTGTGCCGTGACCAATGCCATTAGCATGACTGTTTTTAATGTCAGTCTGTGTAGGGACAGAGCTGTTGCTGGAGACCAATTCCTGAGCATCTTCAGGACAATACTTACATCCCATATTTGGAGGACCTGGTTCTTAGGGGATTAGTATTAAAAATTCCCCTCATAAGTTTTGTTACCAGTGGGTGAGTCCCAACAGAGTAACGCTCTGTCCCCTGCCATAGGTAAGTCGATAGGGCACTTCTGGTGCAGTTGATGACACTGTAACTGATCCCCTCATCATAGTGGAGGCCTGCCAGATATTCCAGAACAGACGGGATGTTCATGTCTCTGTGGGTGATGTTGTTTTTGTGACAATGCATCTCCCACTTCCTGATATAGACCAGATACTGTTTTTTGGTTGACTGTCTTTGGGCTGCGAAGATCATGTTCACTGTTCAGTCCGTCAGTCCCAGTTGTAGTAGAGGTGTTTTTAAACTCTACAAATTAATAAGTTCAAATGGTTATGGCATGGGTGGCTATCCCTTGTTACGGGATGTAGCAATAAATCTGGTCTATGTGGGATGGTGATACATGGTTCTAATACCATGTTTAGTACCACTGGGAACCATGGTTGAGTAGGCCAATCGGGTACTACCAAAATACCAGACGCAGAGTCTTGTTGTATTTTCCTTAATACCCGACTGATGAGGCAGAAAGGAGGGAATGCGTAAATAAACAATTTCCCCCAATGCAGCGAAAATGCATCTGTCGCCGCTGCCCCAGGGTCTGGTTCCCATGAAACATAATTTGCTAACTGGTGGTTAAGTCTGGATGCGAATAGATCGATATCTGGTGTTCCATATCTTGCTGTAATATCAGCAAATACTTTTTTATTCAACATCCATTCGGTGTTTTCATTAAATTTGCGTGACCTGGTGTCTGCCACTAAATTTATTCTTCCTGGTAGGTAAGTGGCTGATATCCAAATATCTCTCTGGATACACCATTGCCAAATTGTATTAGCCAGATTGTCACATGATGTCGATTTGTTTCCACCATGTGGTTAATGTATGCTACCACGGTGGTATTGTCTATCTGTAGTCTAACATGCTGGTGATATGAGCCAGTACAATATGACTTTAGGCCATGGAATGCACCCAACATTTCCAGGTAGTTTATGCCCAGTGTGAGTAATAATGATGCCTCCTGAGCAGTCCATCTACCTCCACAGCTGGTGATGGTATTGGTGGCTCCCCACCCAAGTGCACTGGCATCAGTTTGTAGTACCATGGAAGGGTTACTGACAATGATTGGATTGGAACAAAGCCAGATGTTATCTATCCACCATTTTAGTTCCATTTTAGCTTTGATTGGTAGTTTCATAGGTCTGTCAAAGTGACCTGCATTGATTTTGAGTGCTTGTATTTTTGCTCTCTGTAAGTTTTGCTAATGTAGAGGTCCAAATTGTGTGACTGGAAAGGCAGCCACCATTTTGCCAATTACTTTTGCTACCAATCTGATGGATGGTTTGCTGATGTCAATTAGGTTATTGCAAGCCTCTATTAAATCTCTAGCCTTTCCCTTAGGCAGAGTCACCGACATGTGAACTGAGTCAATGGTGAACCCCAAATAGTCCATAGTAGTGGAAGGCATTAGTTTAGATTTAACTGGATGGATAATAAATCCCAGTTTTTCAAATAACTGTTTTGTGGCTGTTACAGTTTGTTTGGCCAATTCCAAAGTTTTGCCCACAATGAGTATATCATCTAAATATGCCATGACCATGTGTTTTTGTTTCCGTAGAAACGCTAGGGCTGGTTTCAAAATTTTTGTGAACATTCTGGGGGCTGATGATAAACCATTTGGCAGTGCTTTATACTGCCAGCGTTGTCCCATCCAGTTGAATTTTAAGTAACATCTGTGGTCACCTCGTATAGGCACTGAATAGTAAGCATCTTTTAAATTGATGCTGGCCATGAAGTAACCTTTGGAAAATTAATTGTTTAGCAGTAACAAAGGTTTCCATTTTGAAGTGAATATATTGTACAAATATATTCAATTTTGTCAGGTCTATGATGATGCGACAACCACCATCTTTTTTGTTTTTGGTAAATATATTGGACACGAATTCTAATGGTTCGTGTTGAGTTTGCTCATTTACACCTTTTACGTAAAGCCGCTCCAGTTCAGCTTGCGCTTCTGATTTTTCTTTATCAGAAAGCACGAACATTCGGTTCGGTATATGTTGAACTGGAGGGCTGTACTTGTGTATAAACTCTATTGTATATCCCTGGATACTGCTTAAGATGTAAGTATCGGTTGTTAACATGCTCCATGCATTCAGAAAAGAGTGTAATCTCCCACCAACCTCCATGCTCCCTGTATTTTGTAGGGAACCAGACCCACCTACCTCCATAGTTACCAGTGGCAGGTTTACTTATTTTTGTAGGTTCTTCGCTGCTGTTGTTGCGCTGGTGTCTGGATTTGTGGTTTGGTTGGCGTTGGAGGTCCGCGCATCTTCCAAGAAGGCCGGCCTGGGCCATGGCCTAAAAAAGACTCATGTTTTGAGTACCGGGCCTTCGAGCTTTCACCAGTCATTCTTGTTCTGCTGGTGGGTGCGTAGGGGTGCTGTCTTTGGCTGTAGTGGGTTTTTGATGGGAGTCCCTTTCATCCACTGTGCGTGCAAATCCTGTTATCCCTGCTGTTAGGAGTTTCAATACTTTTTGTAATTTGACGTCCATACTTCTGACTCCTATTCCAATGTGTTTCCATATACAGGTGTTTACTATTGGAACATTCAGGGATATGCAGTTGCCCGATGCCAGGTGTCTTGATGTGGTGTCCAGTACAGCCTGTTCTTGTAACTGGTTTAGAGACATATAGTCTATACTGGCAGCTAGCTTTGGCTCCAGATTTTGACCAGTCTGGTCTGGCTGTATGAAATTGGACACCATGTCCAGTAGGTTCTTTCGTTCCTGCACCCCTTGCACACTTGTCTTTCCTTCTGCGGACCCCTCTTCCAGGTCAGCCCAGAACTGACCCGCAGTGCTCCCCTCTGATGAGGTAGAAGCACTGTGCAGCCCTTCAAGACCTGTGGGTTTATCATAGGGCCTACTGTGACCCGACTCCATCTCCCGGAGTCTGTCACGTTGGAGCAAATGCTCCACACACCGCTCCATCCGGCTCCAGCGCTCACGGTCGCTGGCCGCCCGCGGTTGTTCAAAGTCGGACTCCTCTGAGTCCACGACCTTGTTTGTTTTTTGTCTAGCCTTACCGCCCAGCCGCGTGGATCTGGCCAGTGCGGAGGCGACATCGGGCACAGCTGATCCCACTATCGGTGATCCAAGTGCCGCTGGCTGCTGCTGGCTGCCCGCTGCTCCGCGGTCCTCCCTCACCAGCTTTGTCGCAGACCTTGTCTTCTTTGTTTTGTCCATGTTCCCACCTGTAGTTGGAAATGGAAACAAAAAAGACCGCAGAGTAAACTCTTACCTGCAAGTTGCGGCTGTTAAACTGCCGCTGCGGGGGAACGTCGTTCCACCGCGTCTGACGTTTCGCAATGCGTGTAGCGATATGACACGCATGCGTCCTGGCGGGCTTCTTCACGTAGTCACTCACGTGACTCCGAAGTAAAATGGAGATGTCTACCAAGAAAGAGCAAAGAAACCTTCTTTGAATATGATTTAATCGGTCTGATCGTCAAGTGAACGTTGGTGATGAACCTTGTGGAATAAAGCAACCCACATCCACATGCAGTGAGACATGACCAATATTCAAGCTTGAAATGATAACTGCAGTTATCATCAGAAATTATATCCGCAGTTGTTTGTTGTAGAAGGTGGCAGGAGGGATGCCGAGAAACATGGCTATAGTTTGATTTAGCTCTTAGGGCTAAAGGAATCAAGGGATATGGGGAAAAAGTAGGAACGGGGTACTGATTTTAGATGATCAGCCATGATGATATTGAATGCTGGTGATGCAGGCTCAAAGGGCCGAAGGGCCGAATGGGCTACTCCTGCACCTATGTTTCTATGTTTCTAGATCAGTGATATGGTGAGAACAAGTCAGATGGGTAAAGATAGCAGTTAGAGGGTGAACTTCTTTGGTTGTCTGTGTTATGTGTTACCAATGGCAGGGCTGTGAGACACGCCCAGCAGGACAGACTGCACTAATAGAGAGAGAGAAACTGTGACTTGCAGCTGCATCTGGAGACAACAGCTACACCATTTAACAGGACAATGATGGCATTGGTCAGCTCCAGCTAGCTTGCACGTGCTGGTCACCCTTGGAATGAAACCACGCAGATGAGCACTCAGGCAATTACTAGCATCAAAGCAATAATTAGTTCTGATGCAAGGTCCTGGTCTGAAAAAAACCGTCCCTTTTCCCTTTACAGAGGCTGCTTAACCTGCTAAATTCTTCCAGCGGTTTAAAAAAAAATCAGTAACCAGTTTGATTAGCACAAACTGGACATTATAAGAATTTCTGTGTTTTGCACTAACTGCGGTTTTAAAAAAAATTAAAGGTATCTGTAATTCCCATCCCATGGATATGCATGACCAGCTTCAGACACTTCCCTTTGTAACTTAAGTAACACAAAACGCTGGAGTAACTCAGTGGGACAGGCAGCATCTCTGGAGAGAAGGAATGGGTGACATTTTGGGTTGAGACCTTCAGACTGGGGTAACATGTAACTTATTCCATTGTTCATCTATCACAATCTGAGTGGTGCAGTGAAAGTGCAGCAATCCCTGCGTAATGCCACCATAACTCTCAATACTATTGCTCAACGGAGCATGAAGGGTTTCATATCACCCCTGCAATCGAGCTTTCATTGCAAACTAGGCAACTTCTACTAGCTATCTGTCTGCCTTGGAGCACTACTCATGAGCAATCAAACAGAAAAAAAAACATACAAAAAAAGACAGTCTGTTCAAAATGGTTATTGTGTGGATCTTGGCTGGGACAAAACATATCTTGTTATATTTCCATAATGCCGGTCCTTTCCAGCCTTTTCTGTTTCCTTGTAAAGATTCCTTCACTCGTCAGGTTATTAAACTATTAATGCTTTGATCCACGATGATCCACTTCAGATTTTGGTGTCCTCAATCTCTCCACCTCTTCTGCCAAGATCTCTGGGGTGCCCATTTCCCAAGATCAATCAAGGTTTCTAGCAATCTTTCCAAACCTTCAGAATGAATTTCTGCTTAGTTTAGTTTAGAGATAGAGGCTGAAACAGGCCCTTCGGCCCACCGAGTCTGCGCCGACTAGCTATCCCCGCACACCAACACTATCCTGCACACACTAAGTTCAACTTACAATTTTACCACGCCAATTAGCCTACAAATCTGTATGTTTTTGGAGTGTGGGGAGATCCCAGGGAAAAAAACCACGCAGGACATGGGAGAACGTGCAAACTCCGTACAGACAGCACTCCTCGTCAGGATCGAAGCCGGTTCTCTGGTGCTGTAAGATAACATTTCAATATTGGCTATAATAATCAGAGGACATAGGTTTATGGTAAGCAGTTGGAGGTGTAGAGGGGATGATAGGAAGATATGTTTCACCAGTGGATGGTTGAAGTTTGGAATGCACTCCAACCATCGTCTGGGTGAAACATTTCTTCATGTATCCCCTCTCGATAGGTGGATGTGGAAGCAAAGATTCTCAAAATATTTAAGTACCTATCAAAACACTTGAATCGCCAAGGCCTGGAAGGCTATGGAGCATGTATTTGTAAATGAATTAAGGCAGGTAGGTAATTGATGGCCAGCATGGACAAAGGGCCTGTTGCTGTGCTATATGAGTCTATGACACAATGAACTGGTTCTTCACATGTAACTATGTCAACATGTACCTGTGATGTCTAATGCACTTTAGATTGGCACAATGTGAAGAGAACGGGTGGCACAATAGCACAGCAGTACAGTTGCTGGCTTACAATGCCAGAGATCCGGGTTCGATCCTGACCATGGGTGCTGTTTGTACGGAGTTTGTCATTCTCCCTGTGACCACATGGGTTTTCCCCGGCTATTCCGATTTCCTCCCACATTCCCAGGTTTGCAGGTTAATTAGCTTCTGTAAATTATTCCTAGTGTGTAGGATAGATCTAGTGTATGGGTCATCATTGGTCGGCATGGACTCGGTGGGTCGAAGGGCCTGTTTAAATGCTGTATCTCTAAACCAGAGAATCATTAGGAAGTTCTGCAATGTTATTTCTTTCCCCACATGGTTTTGGTTTGGGGTAGTTGTCAATAGTAGGACTCAGCATGGATGTCTATCTACTAACTGTATCATTAACTTACATATTAGCACCCCCTCCCTCACTACAAATGCAATCAAAGTTTTGTAATGTGTACAGGGCCTAGCTGTATCAACATTAACAGGGAAGGAGCAGTGTGTACCAAGCACATGAGGGTCAAATTCCAAGGATGTGACCCTCTTCAATTTCAGGAAGTTGTTAGACTGTCAGCAATCTCACAGGTTCCTGCTGCATAGGCATATACAGTATAGGTTCAATAGTCATGTTTGACACACAGATTGTACTGATTTTGGATGATCAGCCATGATCATATTGAAAGGCGGTGCTGGCTCAAAGGGCCTGATGACCCACCTGCACCTATTTTCTATGTTTCTATATTGATAGCAGATGAACAAGATTCACATGGACTGCATCAATATTGATAGGATATTTAGCTCATACACAATCTTCTGCAGCATAAGTTCCACGGAGGGTATGGTCTGGGTGGCAGATAGTTAGGGCAGGTAAGGAACTTCAAGACATTTATTGCAGACACTGGGAAGGTGGTGAGAGGATGGAAATGTTTCAGTTTCTTGTGGGTTTTGGGTGAAGGTGTCCTCAGTAAAGACATTAGAAGGCCAAGCGCAAAGAAAAAGGGGTGTTTCTGTTAATGAATGTTTTGAGAAATTATCTTCGTTCAGAAGATCAAAACATGAAATCTGTTTGAGTGAGGTTGGAAATGTCAAGGGAAGTGGGAGTAGCAAGCGAGAGGCTCCCAAACAGAAGCCAAGATCAAAAGAGACAAAAGAGTGTTTAATTGCTATGTGTACCGATAATAGAACAATGAAATTCTTACTTGCAGCAACATAACACAATACACTGAGTTAATAAATAATAAACAACATTCAATAAATTAATAACCCCAATACTGGTACAAACAATAAAGCCTGAAGTCGGTGCAACCCAAGACGGTCCATAGTTTATTAGTTTGTGTTGGATGAGCCTGATAGTTGTCGTGAAGAAGCTATTCTTGAACTTGCCGATCACGATTTTCAGACTCCTATACCTCCTTCCAATGGTTGAAATAAAATGAAAGCCTAAAGTAAAGCAGAGTATAACTCAAAAAACTATGGGGGCTTCCAAGAGAGGTAAATCAAGACCATGGCCTCATATTTAATCTTTACAGAGATTGAACAAATCAAATTGGCAAAGGTGGTCTTGAAGACAAACTCATAGAATATATTTGGCACGGCTTTTATTGGACTGTAGGCTGTGGAGACAATCAGGGAGCAGATTATTTTAAAAATCTGGTCATACGTATTGAGAAATGACTAATAAATGATCTCATACTTAAGGATCCCTGTGGAAAAGTAATCATAATTTCATATTCAATTGCAAGTGAGAAATCTTAATCTAAAACGTGTGTCTCATAAATTTAATTAAAGGCAAGACGAGAGGAATGAAGGCAGAACTAACCCATGTCTATTCAGAAGATGGTTTAAAACATGAGCAGCTAGACATACATCAAAATATTTTTTTTGCTAGACATTCAACAAAAGAACTATGAAAGTATTATAAACTAGCAAGAAATATAAAAGCAGACAGTTAGAGATTACCATTTAAAATAAAGAAAAGCTCAAGTATCTTTTGGACCCTTAAAAGATGAGCTTGCATAATTTGAAACTATGGGTAATAAGACAACAGCAGAGGGTTTCAGCAAATATTTTTTACATGTCCTCATAACAGAATGGACAAATGTGTCAGATGAATAATAAAAAAAAGTGGGAAGAACTAAATCGGTCATCGTCACCAGAGAAATTAGGCAAACAAATAAGAATAAGGCCGAAAAATTATCCTAGACAAGATGTTTTAAAGATCTCAATAAATACATGGTACAGAAATTGTCAAGAGTCAAGAGGGTGTTATTGTCATATGTCCCAGATAGAAAAATGACATTTTTACTTGCTGCAGCACTACAGCACATGTAAACACAGTACACTGTAACCAATATGATAAACAAGAGGGGGAAAAAAAGTTCAGTGTGTATATTTCCACATACCTCTGTACCTTCTTCCCGATGGCAGGGGTGAAATGAGTGTGTGGCCAGGATGGTGTGGGTCTCTGATGATTCTGGCTGCCTTTTTGAGACAGCAACTCCGATAAATCCCTTCGATGGTGGGGTTAGAGCCGGTGATGGACTGGGCAGTGTACACAACTTTTTGCAGTCTTCTCCGCTCCTGGATGTTCAAGTTGTCAAATCAGGCCATGATGCAACCAGTCAATATGCTCTCTACTGTACACCTGTAGAAGTTCAAGAGAATCCTCTTTAACATACCGAATCTGCATACAGAGATTGGGGATGTATTAATTGGGATGTTCCAACATGTATGTATATATACTGTATGTATGTGCGTGTGTCTACATTTTTTTCTCATTTATTATACTGTTTACAGTGTACTATGTTTACATATTCTGTTGTGCTGCTGCAAGTAAGACATATAACAATAGAACACTCTAGACTCTTGACTCTCTTCCCTAGCTTTTAGAAGTGTCCCAAAGTATTGGAAGATCACACAGTGTAACATTCCTCTTCAAGAACAGGGTGAAAGGAAGCAAGAATCTTCTGCCAGTTAACCTCATTAATGTCACTGGGGAAATGTCTGGAGTCCATTATAAAGGAAGGAACAGGACAACATTTAGAATTCATCATACAATTAATCAAGGGACAGCAAGGTTAAAGATAAACAGTATTTGACAAATGTATTAAAATTCTCTGAAGATGTAGTGAGCAGTGTGGATAAAACACAGCCAGAAGATGTAGTGGATTTGGATTTAAAAAGACATTTGAAAAGTTGCCATTTAGGAGTTTAGGGCACATGATTTCATGGATTAGAAGGGATATATTAACATGTTTAGAGGATTAGTTAACCAATAGAAAAACAGCGTCAGGATAAACAGGTCATTTTCAGAATGATAACTGCAACATGTGGGCCACTAAAGGGATCTATACATAACTAAAACTCTGATCTTGTATTTTTCCGGTTTGTGCGGTCTTTCTATTTGCACAAAAACGGTTTGTGATAGCGCTATGATTTTTCATCAGTTCACTCACCGTTCTCCTATGCTGTGATTGCACCAAGTTTAGTTCCGATCAGTTGAATGTCGTAAAAGTTAGTGAGGTTTAAAAAATCTTAAAAACCGCACGTGAGCAGATCGATCACTGCTTAGTCTCTTCCCCTTCCTGCGCCATCGCGTCTTTACTGTAGCTGAGGATGGCCGACAGAGGTTTCCAATCGGACACAATTTTCAGAGGGACCCGAAGCAGCCCAGTCCCAAGCAGCCCAACCCCAAGCAGCGCAGCGTCAGAGACCCAGCTTCAGAGACCCAGCGTCGAGGACCCTGCCCAGCCCAGCCCAGCGTGGGAGACCCAGCCCAGATCAGGAACAGCGGTTGTTGGGAGGAAGGTGGTTGAGTCAGCGGAGGTGGCTGTGGTGGTGATGGTCATGGTGATGTAGGTGGTGGAGGCGGTGGCAGCAGCTGAAAGAGTGGCTGGTGGGGGGGGCAGCACAGACCAGGATAGTGTCGGCAGCCCAGCCTGGCGCTGAAGATGGGTAGGTCAGTCCGCCATAACCAAAATCCGTTATAAAGAGGTCTGTAAAAACGGTGGGGGGGGGGGGGGTTACAATAGTTGTCTAATGAAGGGTGATGTGTTATGTTACTTGCAGCAACATAACACAACACAAATTACTAGATCTAAACATCTATCCCATTCTTAAGAAAAGGCTAAAAATAAAATTTTAAATAGCCAAAGTATCCAAATGACAAACTGATTCCATTCACACAAGAATTCACAATATAACATGATTTTTAAACCTCACTTTGTCACGGATTTCTATGCCAAATGGAAGGAACTGAATGTTTAATTCCCATAAATTTTACTCTGTTGGTTTATAACACTGCAGCGGGCAAGAGGCGTTTTACACGGAAATCCAAAATCACAGCCTCTTGAGTCGCACGCATAGGCAGTGGGCAGATCTGGAACACCACTGATGACAGGAATTTGTATGGAGAGATTTTGTCTTTCACAGTTATGAACCCATGGGATTCTCTATTCCAGTAAGCTGTGGAGGCTGAATAATTGAATAGATTTTTGGACTCTAAGGTAATCGTGGCAACGTAGACCTATACTAATTAGCATTTAGAAGAATGAGAGGAGCATATATAATTAATAGGGCATATATAACTGCAGAATAAAGGGTCACCTTTTGTAGGAATGTTGCAAAATTTTGAGATTTTAAAAATCAAGCCTGCAATTTATCCCATCCGATAAAGCATAAAAAGAACTTTAATTTGATACCTAATTCACTTTCATATCTTCTGTATTAAAAATAGTTATGGTCATTTTCATACTCAGAAATTAGCATCCTGTTCCCTATTGCTTTTCCATTAACTTAACACAAAAGCTTTGATCAAGGACAGTCAATTGACATAAAAGCCCATAACTTTCTTAAACATTAAGAGAACTGAATGAAATTTTCAGTTATTATAAATTGAAGCATTCTGAAACAAATATGATACATCTTACTTGGATGACCTGAAATTAAAGTATATAATTAGTTAATTACCTAATTAAGTAGCTAATTACAAAATTAACCGTTGTGACGGAAATAGTAAAAAACACCCAGACTGCCTTGAAAATTCAAAAATGTGATATTCTCAAGATCAGAACTCTAATATTATTGTATTATATGCTGTAAGTCCGTAACAGACACGGTCCGCAAAAAGCCCAAGTCTTCATGGAGAAGATCAGCTGCTAGCTGGTACATTGGCATTATCATAATCGGTAGCATCATCTTAATCCTCAGACTGCAATAAGCAACTCTGTACACCTTGTTTTTCCTCAACTTTTCAATTTTGTAAACTACAAGTTTTTGCTCTTCAAACCATGCATGACATGCTTTTCTGCCCACTACTTTCCCATTCAGACCAACTTTTTCCAAACGAGGTATACAAGTACAAGATGTGTCCATTTTTAAGATCCCTCTTAGACTCGGGCATGACAGAGAAATTCACTTCAAGGTGAGTAGCTATGCCAGGCTGGGCATTTGGATTGACAATTTTGCATTTCTTCTTCGGAGGCATCTGTTTAAAATGTAAAGAAAAAAAACACTGAACAGCATTAAGTAGAAACAAGTTATTATTTGCAGTTTTAGAAAATAGAGTAGAAATTATTTTGTTCAACAAAATACCCAACACAAGTTAAACGTTAAAACAAATAGTAAATACCCAACAAAAAATTCATGTTAATCAGTGTCATCAAATCAATTAAATTCATCTCAATTCAATTACTAGATCTAAACATCTATCCCATTCTTAAGAAAAGGCTAAAAATAAAATTTTAAATAGCCAAAGTATCCAAATGACAAACTGATTCCATTCACACAAGAATTCACAATATAACATGATTTTTAAATCTCACTTTGTCACGGATTTCTATGCCAAATGGAAGGAACTGAATGTTTAATTCCCATAAATTTTACTCTGTTGGTTTATAACACTGCAGCGGGCAAGAGGCGTTTTACACAGAAATCCAAAATCACAGCCTCTTGAGTCGCACGCATAGGCAGTGGGCAGATCTGGAACACCACTGATGACAGGAATTTGTATGGAGAGATTTTGTCTTTCACAGTTATGAACCCATGGGATTCTCTATTCCAGTAAGCTGTGGAGGCTGAATAATTGAATAGATTTTTGGACTCTAAGGTAATCGTGGGTTATGGGGAACAGGCTGAAAAATCAACTCAGAGCCAAGAATAGCCATGGTTTTATTGAATGCAGAGGAAGCTTTTTACTGGATCTATTTTTATGTCATAATATACTTATGTTCTGAAAACTCATGAATCTGCCAAAGATACTGGAGCATGCAACATGCCCTGTCCTTCAGTTTCCTCTCCACATGTTCCTCACCACCACTAACCCCCCTCTTTCCCATTTCATCAACTCAGATAATGCTCGTAACTAGTTGTTCTGTTCTTATGGCAGATTCCAACGCTCTAGGGATTCTTGTTTGATATTTCCCACACTAAACAGATCCTGGAAACATTGTTCAGAATGTCTTTGTTGTACTCAAGCCTGGAAGATAAAGACATTGTACCTGGTCAGGAAAAAGCGATGATGCACATCACTTATCAATCAAATCCACAGATAGTTTTGATCCCCTGGAATTACACAATATAAGCACATTCAATAACATGAAATAATCCCAGAGTGCTGGCAAGGAATGGACTATTGACATCTAGCTTCAGGTATAGATGGATGGATGCAGGTAAATAAAAGGGTCTTGCAGTTCATGTAGAAGTAGATAGGAAGAATGGACCACTCACTTCTCAACTGTTTCATCATGCAGATAAGAAAGGCTTGCATTTGTGTAGTGCTTTCCATCCCACAGGCTGTCCCAATGTGCATTGAGCCAATTGAGTATTTTTGAAGTATAGGCATTGTTGTAAAATAGTGGCAGCCAATCTGAATATAACAACCCTCTTGCAGCAGCAAAATGATAAGAAGTGGATATTTACTTTTAATGTAGATTGTGAAATAAATGTTGGCTGGGATACTCCAACATCTATTCCATCTATACTTCATGTCATGCTGCCTCAGGCATGAAGCCAATGTAATCAAGGACCACTCACACTCTGGCCATTCTCTTTTGCTCCTCTCTCTCGTTGAGCAGAAGATACAAATGTCCGAACACATGTACCATCACATTCAAGAACAGCTTTTTCCATGCTGTTATCAGACTCTTGAGTGGATCTCTCATTTGTTGAGGATGAATTCCTGATCTTCCCATCTACCTCATTGTGGCCCACATCTTTTTAGCTACACATTCTCTGCAGCTGTAACACAATACTTTGCCCTCTATCTATTTTCTGTTTTGCACTAACTGATGTACTAATGTGTGGTATGATTTGTCCAGATAGCATACAAAACAACATTTTGCACTGTATCTCAGTACACTTGAGAAAAATAAGCCAATACCAATACACTGAACATAATTCTCCTGTTCTTCTTCATAATAATGTTGTGAGGCCGGCTGAAAAGGCTGTCACTTTACACAAGAGCCAGCTACCCTGATTGTGCAGCACTCCATCAATAATTCACTGGTGTCAGCCCAGATTTTTTTGCTGGAGATTGATGATAGCAGATCTGCACCTCAACTCCATTCATCCAGTTTACCTCCATATTCATATTAATCAAAGTCATATTTGTCTTCATGTTCTTTCATGCTTCATTTACCTACCTTGACACCCTATCCCTTGAAACCCTTACCTAATTAAAAATCTATGGAGATCTGTCTTGAAAACTTCAGTTCACCCAGAATCCACAGCCTTTTGGGGGAAGACTGTTCCAGATCCCATGACTCACCGATGGAGCAAAACACTGAGTCACAGTGCTGGCTCAGAAGATGACATATCTTACTCACTTTTATTATGATCTAGAGAATCCATTTCTCATGATCTGTTTTTACTACCGGTGTGTGCAATTCGGTCGGTTGCCAAGTATACTCAGCTTTGCTGAACTGCTGCCAGAGTAAATATTTCTGGTAAATGTAAGTATATATTCAGCGCTGAAATCTCATCACTGTGTCTCGTGCAGACTGTTGCGTGATGTGACATCCCACGTGCCAATCATATGCCAATACAAACATCTACAAAACAGAACATTCCTTTGGTCTTAATACATTTCCAGATGGACAAAAGTTTTAATGGATAGCATCCCACCTAGTTTTGATGTCTCTTTTAAGGAGCTTTTAATATATGCTAAGAATTGTAATTTTCAGCCAACCTATAATTTTAAACCAATACAATTTCATACAATTTCAGAATGAAACCTTGAGAAAGTTATCATTTGTTAATCTCCTCTTGAATTCAAACAAAGCTGAGCAACTCCTTACAACTACACTGTTTATTTCAAGGGATGTGGAACTTGGAAACCTGAGGGATTGCAAAATTATTTTAACGATTCAATGATACTGTATTGTCACATGTACCTAGGTACAGTGAAATGCTTGGCTTTGCATTCAACCCGGTAAATTCATACAGCTGACCTCACATAGGCACTGCACAAGAGTCGCCACTTTCTGGCAACGATAAAGTTACAATAAGTTCATCAAACAGTTTTATCTTTTGCTCGCAGGGGCAAACCAGACCTGCTGCTGCACGTGGACACAGGCAGCTCCCTGCTGGGTCCCCTCTCATCCTCTATGGCCACCCCACAAGGTTTCACAGTGTTTTTTGGTGACCCCACACCGGATCCCCTTCTTCTCTGCAGCTCCCCACCAGGTAGCTCTCGGCAGTGCGGGTCCACCTATGTGTGCTAGGCTTCGTTTCCCAGCTTCTGCTTCCACGACTTCAGGCATTGAGACAGGATGACTATGTCCTTTTCCCTATTATGCTGCGGGGGAGCTTTATTAGAATGAATTACCTTTTAACCTCACAGTCCTGAGCGTAGGAGACATGGCACACAACAGCCCCTGCTGTACAGAGGGCCATTTAGCCATAAATGCAATGCACAGTGGTTCTTATACTCGACATAAATGTCCTCCTCGCCACCTAATTAATGTATCTATTTAACGCAAGCACCAAAAACAAATTATTTTCCCATCAGACCTCTCTGACAATATCAAATTAATTCCTCTATAAACAAGGAGCTGTAGATGCCAGTTTACAAAAAAGGACATAAAGTGCTGGAGTAACTCAATAGGTCAGGCAGCATCTCTGGAGAACATGGATAGGTGATCTTTCTGGTCAGAATCCTTCTTCAGGCTGATTGTGCTGGGGGAAGGGAGTGAGGCTAGAAAGGTAGAGGGGCAGGACAAAGCCTGGTGGGTTATACAGGTGATGGGGGAGGGGTTAATAGGCAGATGGTTGGACAAAGGCCAGAGATGAAAAGACAAAAGGTGTGAGATAAGGATAGAGGCACAAATTGTGAAGCCGGAGGAAGGCATATACATGGAAGGGTAGAAATGGTTGAGCATCCAAATGGGCCAGAGGGAAGGGGTGGAGGGGGAGGGGAGTGCAGGGGGAGGGGGGTGGAGGGGGAGGGGGGTGGAAGAGAATGGGAGGGGAGGTTGGTAACCTAAAATTAGAGAATTCAATGTTGATATTGTTAGGTTGTAAGCTAGTCAAGCAAAATATGAGGTGCTGTTCCTCCAGTTTGCCTGTGGCTTCACTCTGGCAATAGAAGAGGCCCAGTTCAGAAAGGTGTATATGGGAATGAGAAAGGGAGTTAAAATGAAAAACAACTGGGAGATCGAGGCTGCCAAGATTTGGTTCTGCCTCCTGCACCTGTGCAGAATTTGTTGATTTCATAAACTTTAACACTAACGTCCACTTTGCCTCATTCACTTTGACTACCACTGACAACTATCTCCCCTTTCTGGATCTCTCTGTCTTCATCACAGGGGACAGACTATCAACTGATGTCTACTCCAAACCTATCAACTTTCACAGTTATCTGGACTACACTTCCTCCCACCCTGCCTCTTGCAAATATGCTAACCACTCTTCTTAATTTTTCCTTCTCCCCCACATCTGCTCGCAAGATAAGGTATTCCATTCTTAGATATCCAAGATGTCCTCTTTCTTTAGGAAACATAGATTCTCCCCTGCTGTCATAGATGGAACCCTCACCATGTTCTGTTCTTGCTTCCCCTCCCACACTATGGAATAATGATAGAGTTCCCCTGGTCCTCAGCTTTCACCCCACCAGTCTCTGCTTCCAACACATCCATCTTTGACATTTCTGGCATAGTTAACGTGATTTCATCACCATTTGCATCTTCCCTACCGCTTTCTGCCTTCCGCAGGGACTGCTACCCCCCCCCCCCCCCCCCCCCCCCGCCTCATCACATCTCATTCACCTCCATCCTGCGACATCAGCAGGTGAGACAGGGGTTCACATGCACCTCCACCAGCCTCATCTACAGCATCCGCTATTTCTGAGGTGGCTTCCTTTACATTGGCGACACCGTGTAGACTCGATGACCCTTTTGCTGCTCAGTTGTGCTTGGTCAGCTTGGTTGCACTGGATTTCACAGCTGCCAACCATTTTAGACAACAGACAATAGACAATAGGTGCAGGAGTAGGTCATTCAGCCCTTCAAACCAGCACCGCCATTCATAGAAACATAGAAACATAGAAAATAGGTGCAGGAGTAGGCCATTTGGCCTTTTGAGCCTGCACCGCCATTCAATATGATCATGGCTGATCATCAAACTCAGTATCCTGTACCTGCCTTCTCTCCATACCCCCTAATCCCCTTAGCCACAAGAACCACATCTAACTCCCTCTTAAATATAGCCAATGAACTGGCCTCAACTACCTTCTGTGGCAGAGAATTCCACAGATTCACCACTCTCTGTATGAAAAAATGTTTTTCTCATCTTGGTCCTAAAAGACTTCCCCCTTATCCTTAAACTGTGACCCCTTGTTCTGGACTTCCCCAACATCGGGAACAATCTTCCTGCATCTAGCCTGTCCAACCCCTTAAGAATTTTGTAAGTTTCTCTAAGATCCCCTCCTCAATCGTCTAAATTCTAGCGAGTACAAGCCAAGTCTATCCAGTCTTTCTTCATATGAAAGTCCTGACATCCCAGGAATCAGTCTGGTGAACCTTCTCTGTACTCCCTCTATGGCAAGAATGTTTTTCCTTAGATTAGGAGACCAAAACTGTACGCAATACTCCAGGTGTGGTCTCACCAAGACCCTGTGCAACTGCAGTAGAACCTCCCTGCTCCTATACACAAATCCTTTTGCTATGAATGCTAACATACCATTCACTTTCTTCACTGCCTGCTGTACCTGCATGCCTACTTTCAATGACTGGTGTACCATGACACCCAGGTCTCGTTGCATCTCCCCTTTTCCTAATCGGCCACCATTCAGATAATAGTCTAGCATTTGCCCACTCACCCAACCTATCCAAGTCACTTTGCAGCCTCCTAGCATCCTCCTCACAGCTAACACTGCCCCCCAGCTTTGTGTCATCGGCAAACTTGGAGATGTTGCATTCAATTCCCTCGTCCAAATCATTAATATATATTGTAAATAGCTGGGATCCCAGCACCGAGCCTTGCGGTACCCCACTAGTCACTGCCTGCCATTCTGAAAATGACCTGTTTACTCCTACTCTTTGCTTCCTGTCTGCCAGCCAGTTCTCTATCCACATCAATACTGAACCCCCAATACCGTGTGCTTTAAGTTTGCATACTAATCTCTTATGTGGGACCTTGTCGAAAACCTTCTGAAAGTCCAGATATAACACATCCACTGGTTCTCCCTTATCCACTCTACTAGTTACATCCTCGAAAAATTCTATAAGATTCGTCAGACATGATTTACCTTTCATAAATCCATGCTGACTTTGTCCAATGATTTCACCACTTTCCAAATGTGCTGCTATCCCATCTTTAATAACTGACTCTAGCAGTTTCCCCACTACCGATGTTATACTAACTGGTCTGTAATTCCCCGTTTTCTCTCTCCATCCCTTTTTAAAAAGTGGGGTTACATTAGCTACCCTCCAATCCTCAGGAACGATTCCAGAATCTAAAGAATTTTGAAAAATTATCACTAATGCATCCACTATTTCTGGGGCTACTTCCTTAAGTACTCTGGGATGCAGCCTATCTGGCCCTGGGGATTTATCGGCCTTTAATCCATTCAATTTACCTAACACCACTTCCCGGCTAACCTGGATTTCATTCAGTTCCTCCATCTCATTTGACCCCCGGTCCCCTGCTAGTTCCGGCAGATTATTTATGTCTTCCTCCCCCAACCCCACATTTCCCCCCACATATTGTTATAAAAATAGAAGTTATTATACAGAGCTACACAGATGAATTAGTAAATAAACTTGGCGCCTCCAAGTGTGCTCAAAGTTGCATGTCATCCTAATTTGGGCAGAAATCCCTTTTCCATGGCACATATTCCCATTTCTCATCACCAGGTCATAGAAATTAGAAACATAGAAACATAGAAATTAGGTGCAGGAGTAGGCCATTCGGCCCTTCGAGCCTGCACCGCCATTCAATATGATCATGGCTGATCATCCAACTCAGTATCCCGTACCTGCCTTCTCTCCATACCCTCTGATCCCCTTAGCCACAAGGGCCACATCTAACTCCCTCTTAAATATAGCCAATGAACTGGCCTCGACTACCCTCTGTGGCAGGGAGTTCCAGAGATTCACCACTCTCTGTGTGAAAAAAGTTCTTCTCATCTCGGTTTTAAAGGATTTCCCCCTTATCCTTAAGCTGTGACCCCTTGTCCTGGACTTCCCCAGAGTAGCATCGACAAGTACCTGCACCACATGGATTGCAACAGTTCAAGAAGGTGGCTCACCAAGACTTCTCAATTTGAATACTGGTCTTGCCAGGGATCTCCAATGAGAATATTTATTTTACCTCTTCACTTGTGCTCCATGTACCTGTGTACGTATGCAACCAATTGTATGAGAGTTTGGCAGGGAGAACAGTTTGACTGGATAGTTTAAAAAGTGCATTTCGCTCACTCAGTGCAGTTGACAAATTGCAGGGATATAAATTCAGTACCTGGATTAAAGGGTGAATGAGTAATGTAAGAATATCCGAAGGCATGGTCAGGAGAGATGGACAGGAATGGAAAGGAACAGTCAAAATCAACTAAGGAGGTAAGTAATCAGGGCCTAGAATTATGCTATGCATGATTCTTTTTTAAGTTAATGAAAAGTGGGATTTTTAATGTAAAACTGCAATTCAAAAACAGAATCTATAAAGATACATTTAGTGCATCAGTAAGACGTTCTGACCATCTGGAAGAAATTTTCAAAAGAGCCAATAATAAATAATCCTTGCTCCATCATGGTGCAGTTTGTCAGCTGCAGGAACATTTGATGAAACTACTGTTGATTTTTGGTGAAGGTACTGCCACAGAGCTGTTTAGGGGAGAGGGGAAATAGAGGGAGGCAGTTCCAGAATTCAAACTCAGTGGCAATGAAAGAAGAACAGTATATTTATATTTCCAAATCAGAATGGTGTGCAACTTGGAGGTGTTGGTGTTCTTGACCTTCCTGGCAGAAGTCACATGTTTGGGAGAGTAGCTTTGGTGAATGACTGTAGTGCACTTTGTAGATGGTGCACACTGCAGCCACAATGCACAATGCCAGTGGAAAGAGTGAATATTTAGGATAGTGGGGATGTCAATCAAGGAGGACTACTTGCACTGGATGGTATCAAGCTGAGAGCCATGTAGACACAAAGAATGCAGAAACAGGTTCTTCAGCCCAGTGAGTCCAACCATCACCTGCCTGTTTACACTAATCTTAAATTAATACTATTTGTTATTCTTCCATTATTCTCATCAACTTCCTCTAGATTGTACCATTCACCGTCACCAGGGGCAATTAACCCACCTAACACGTACGTCTATGGGATGTGGGAGGAACTGAAAACATTGAAAGATACCCATGTGGTCACAGTGAGAATGCACAAACTCCACACGAACCGCACCTGAAGTTAGGCTTCAACTCTGGTCTCTGGCACAGTGAGACAGTGACTACCAGCTACGCTGTGGAGCTGTCCAAGATTCTTGACTGTTTCTGGCAAGCAGAGTGTATTGTTTAATACTGCTGACGTCTGCTTTACAGATGGCGAAAGGCTTTGGGGAGTCAGAAGGTGAGTCAAATGCTGCAGGGTATACAGCCTCTGACCTCCCAGTCAGTGAAAGTAACCTTCATGTTCTCTTCCTGTGCTGCAGTTGTTATACCTGGGTCCATTCCCCCCCATTAATTCGCCACATAAAATGTATAACTACTGAAAACAAAATGGATGGGCCATGAGGAAGATTGTATAATACATTATTCCTTGTTTTCTTGTAAACTCAACACTGGGGCTCAACAGTTGTTTAAAATGCAGCAGTGCCAAATACAGTAAATTTGATGTGCTTTTAATTTGTAGCATGCTACTGTTAAGGATAACTTACTGCAATGTGAATATCATGCTGCCCTTTACATTAGTGCTTGATCCTAATCCATTCCTGGTGTGAGCTCTGTAGAAACAAATCTTTATATTGTTATACTGGTATTTGTGGACTTTTACATCTTCACGTTTAGTGCTCACTGTTAAGACTTTGCCAGTTAGCGATTTGTTAATTTACCTTCCGTCATTTTGCTGATGACTAAGGGCAAACTGAGTGGATGGTTATTGTCCAACCTCAATTTCTCCTCATTTTTATGACCGAGGCACTTGGCCAGCTGATTGTGTTTTGGATCCATGCCTATGCTTGGCATGACTGGAAGGCTTGGCCATGGTTGTGACTGGTTTTCTAACACCACATTGGTTGTAGTTGGAGCCCATAATGTTTGTCATCTTCAAAGTCCTCAGTTGCTCCAGGATACCACATGGAATGAATTGAGTTGGCTGAAGATTGGCTTCTCTGCTGGTGGGTATCTCAGAAGCAGTTGGATTATCTACTTGACATTTCTCAGCAAATACTGCAAATATTACTTTTATGCTGGTGTGTATGGCCCTGGCAACATTGAGATGAGTGTCCTCATCATATTATCTGTTTAGCTGCCCACTACCATTCATGACTGCATGTGGCAGGCCAACAGAACTTTAATCCAGTTCATTGTTGATAGAATTGCTTGGCTGTGCCCATCATGTGTTGCTTCGTTTCATCAGCACACACGTGTTCCTATGCTGTAGCTTCACTGGATCATTAATCTCTTTTTGAGACATATCTGGCCCTGCAAGTGGCATCTTCCCACACTCATCATTGGACCAGTCCTAATCCCTTGGTTTGACAGTAATAATAGAATGAGGGATACACCAGGCCATCAGGATGCTCAATGTACAAAAAACAAAGTGCTGGAGGAATTCAGCATAGAAACATAGAAACATAGAAACATAGAAACATAGAAAATAGGTGCAGGAGGAGGCCATTCGGCCCTTCGAGCCAGCACCGCCATTCATTGTGATCATGGCTGATCATCCCTTATCAATAACCCGTGCCTGCCTTCTCCCCATATCCCTTGACTCCACTAGCCACTGGAACTCTATCTAACTCTCTCTTAAATCCATCCAGTGACTTGGCCTCCACTGCCCTCTGTGGCAGGGAATTCCATAAATTCACAACTCTCTGGGTGAAAAAGTCCTCAGTCTTAAATGACCTCCCCTTTATTCTAAGACTGTGGCCCCTGGTTCTGGACTCGCCCAACATTGGGAACATTTTTCCTGCATTTAGCTTGTCCAGTCCTTTTATAATTTTACATGTTTCTATAAGTTTACCCCTCATCCTTCTAAACTCCAGTGAATACAAGCCTAGTCTTTTCAATCTTTCCTCATATGACAGTCCCGCCATCCCAGGGATTAATCTCGTGAACCTACGCTGCATTGCCTCAATCACAAGGATGTCCTTCCTCAAATTAGGAGATCAAAACTGTACACAATACTCCAGATGTGGTCTCACCAGAGCCCTGTACAACTGCAGAAGAACCTCTTTACTCCTATACTGAAATGCTCTTGTTATGAAGGCCAACATTCCATTAGCTTTCTTCACTGCCTGCTGTATCTGTAAGCCAACTTTCAGTGACCGGTGTACAAGGACGCCCAGGTCTCGCTGCACCTCCCCCTTACCTAACCTAACCTCATTGAGATAATAATCTGCCCCCTTGTTTTTGCCGCCAAAGTGGATAACCTCGCATTTATCTATATTATACTGCATCTGCCACGCATCTGCCCACTCACTCAACCTGTCCATGTCACCCAGCAACCTCCTAACATCCTCTTCACAGTTCACACTGCCACCCAGCTTTGTGTCATCCACAAACTTGCTAGTGTTGCTCCTAATTCCCTCTTCCAAATCATTAATATATATGGTAAACAGTTGCGGCCCCAACACCGAGCCTTGCGGCACTCCACTCGTCACTGCCTGCCATTCTGAAAAGGACCCATTCACTCCTACTCTTTCCTTCCGGTCTGCCAACCAATTTTCTATCCATGTCAACACCCTACCCCCAATACCAGGTGCTCTAATTTTAGTCACCAGCCTCCCGTGCGGGACCTTATCAAAGGCTTTCTGAAAGTCTAGATACACTACATCCACTGGCAACCCTTCATCCATTTACTTGTCACATCCTCAAAAAATTCCAGATTAGTCAAGCATGATTTCCCTTTCATAAATCCATGTTGACTTGGACTAATCCTTTTACTGCTATCCAAATGCCCCATTATTACCTCTTTAATAATTGACTCCAGCATCTTTCCCACCACTGAAGTCAGGCTAACTGGTCTGTAATTCCCTGTTTCCTCTCTCGCTCCTTTCTTGAAAAGTGGGATAACATTAGCTATCCTCCAATCCACAGGAACTGATCCTGAATCTATTGAACATTGGAAAGGGGGGGTAGAAGGGGGGGGGGGAGAAGGGGGGGGGGGTGGGGGTAGAAGGGGGGGGGTAGAATGGGGGGGGTAGAAGGGGGGGGGGGGGTAGAAGGGGGGTGGAGACAACTGTTAAGAAGCCAGAGATACACAGCTGTGAAGCTCGGCGGGCATTGACGTTAGCAGTCAGTTATCCTTGGTTCTGAAAACTACTGCTTATGTTTTTTTTCCCCAATGATCCAATGAAATTCACCGGTCAGCACCGGCTACAACCTACGAAAACTTTCGACCTTCTGGCGACCCACCTACGGCACGAGAATTCTCCATGGCGGCTTCAATCTGGTCGCCGCTAATCTTTCAACATGTTGAAAAATTC
This sequence comes from Amblyraja radiata, assembly GCF_010909765.2. NCBI lineage: Eukaryota > Metazoa > Chordata > Chondrichthyes > Rajiformes > Rajidae > Amblyraja > Amblyraja radiata. The sequence goes on along the minus strand of NC_045962.1, from coordinate 52,323,965 downwards.
ACGGCGACCATAATGAGGCCGCAACTAGTTCCCAGAATGCGGGAACTCCTCACGACCATGAAGGCAACTACCTGGCAACCACCCGCGAACATGTGGAAACATGTGGCAACTGCATAATTTCCTGCAGTCACCTAAAAAGTCGCCTAAGTGGGACAGGCCCATAACTCCTTAAACTGTTGAGTGAAAATTATTGAAATTCTCGGTGTTGTTATTTCAAATACATCTTTGGCATGAATGTATCAATAATTCATGATATTTGTGTCATAAAAGTCATACTTTCTCCAAATACATTACGTCTATGATTGAGGTGGAAAAAGAGATTAATAAAGCAAGTCATTTCCAATTAAATAATCAGCAGTTCGCTTGGAATAGAATTACATTTCCCACCATTTCCATGGGGAAAGAGAATTGATTAAACAGTTGAACGTTTCAGTTTCCAAATGACAGAAGTTATTAAGATCTGGAATTAATATTACAGCTGCCCTATAAAAGATAGCACCATTGTTCACCATAATACACGGATTAACTGTCAATGTACACATTACTATAACTATATCATTAGATACATTCGTGAAACCCATGCAATCATCATTATTATGCTCATTATTTATTAATAATAGGTAGAATCATTATTGGTGGGAAGATTAGTCATTACATGAATCTTGAGTTTGGCTCAGAAAGTTGTTATAACAATTTTTGTTAACATACAGCCTAATCTTGTGCAGAGTGCTGCTTAACTGGGTGTGAATTTGAAAACGTGGCCAAAATGGAATTCAATAGAGGCAGGGTGGAAGGGAGGAGTGGGCACTACTTGCCTCTAATAATTACAACATTCTGCGTCGACTTCAAGTAACTATTAACATTCTGTTCAGTATTTTAATTATTCTAAATACTGTAAATAGTATTTTGAATAAATGACCTCATTTTTAAATATTTGGGTAAATCCAAAAATATTTTAGATTAAGTGATGACTGTGCATGTTATGTGACCAAACTGCAGTCTGTAAGGAGCTTGTCGAACCCAAGACTGTTCCAAAGGATAGACCTATGGAAGATGACTCTGCCTTGTATTTTTCCAAGAGTCATTTTGCTATGTACACGTTGACATACTGTATAAGGGATGATCCAACTGCTGCAGAAAGGGATCAAGCAATGTGCTGTCCCACCTACCTTCTTCAACATTACAAGAAGCTTTCTGCTGGAGAAATTGAAATTTCTCACTCATCTCAATGTCACTTCAAGTTCACTCAATGATGGTTACATTTTTGTGCACTTGGAAGCCAAGCTTTAAACTTCTTTAACTCCATCCTATTTGCAACACAGGTCAACATTCTGTTTGGATTCTTCATTGTTGATGATCCTGCACATTGACTTTCAGCATTTCATATTCAAGGACATCCATACTGCTTGGAATACCAATGCTCATCAGTGTCATGTTATTTAAATAATATTATGATTTTTTATTCTTCCATTCAAAGGCAACAATCCTACAATTCCTCTCATTATTTTCCAACTGTTCACCTAACCTGTCCATATTTCTATCATGTTTGACATTTCCTTATCTTTACCATATTTTCTTGTGATGTAGGAGGTCATTTTGATTGATCGAGTCTATGCCACCACACAAAGTAATTCAATTTCATTCCCTGCAACCTATCCTCCCCAGATTCCTATTTACTCTCCCTCAAATTCTACCACTCATCTCCATACTCAGGGTAATGTCACTGAATCTCCAAACCTGCACACCTTGGGATGTTGGAGAAAACTGGAGCAACCGGGGAAACCCACATGGTCACAGGGAGGGAGTGCAAATTCCACAAGGAAGTCAGGATTGAATCCGTTGCTAGAGCTGCGAAACAGTTGCACTGTTTGTTTTACCACTTTGCCACCATTATTTTCCACTATTAATTCCCCATTCCAACTTCTTAAGGATGATTGAAGACACAATCTGAAGAAGGGTCCCAACCCGAAACAACAATTGTCCAATCCCTCTCCAGATGCTGCTTGATCTGCTTGGTTTCTTTAACAGCATTTTATTTTCATATCATTTTAGAAACTCTTACAATTTGTTTTCTTTTCATTTGTTTCTTCCAAGTTACGCATTCTATTTACTCCCTCTACTCATTGTTTCTCCATTATTTTTAACCTTTGATAGTTTGTGAAATTCTCCCGAGCTACATACCTTCTATTATATGCAGGTAGATAAAAATGCTGGAGAAACTCAGCGGGTGAGGCAGCATCTATGGAGCGAAGGAATAGGTGACGTTTCGGGTCGAGACCCTTCTTCAGACTTCTATTATTTGCAACTTCCTAAACCATTTTTCTTTTTCAATCTAATACAGGTGCACAACCTTTTATCCGAAATTCCAAATAACGAAAAGCTCCGAATAGCGGACATTTTTTCGGTCCTTGAAGAAAGGTCCTTGAAGACGTTCACCGAGGGCGGCCCGCAGAGGTGACAGCGGAACCTCCGGTCGGTCCTCGAAGAAAGGGGAACTAAATCCCCATTCATAAAAGAGAAGGTGAGGGTATATTGCGCGGGAGGGTTAATAATTGACAATCTGCTGCTGCCTGCCCGCTAAGTTAAAAAGTTCCCACGGTAGACTCACGATACACAGTGTATCGTGAGTCTTGCGTGGGAACTTTTTAACTCAGCGGGCAGGCAGCAGCAGATTGTCGCTCCCTTCAGTTTCACCCCACCTACACCCCTCTGCTTCCCGGCCATGTGTGTGACCCCTTCCCTCCCCTCTCCAGCTCCCCGCCCATTGCACCGGCGCGGGGGCTTTGCACTGTCTTCATGTCGGCGATGCCAGCAGGTCAGTGCCCGTCACCGGAGACGTCAGGACCAACGGGACACCGACCCCCAGGCCCACTGCAAGCACGGAGATCCCAGAGACCCACAGCCAGCAGCAGCCCAGCCCCGTTCCAACTCCAGAGGAAAACTGCAAACTGGCCGGAGACGTCAGGACCACCAGAAGCCGTTCCCCGATGGGCCGCTACGGAGACAAGTAGCAGTTCGCCCACAGCCCGAGCTGCGCCCCCTCATCGGGACACCGACCCCCAGGCCCACTGCAAGCACGGAGATCCCAGATCAGCAACTCCAGCCCAGCCCCGCTCCAACTCCAGAGGAACACGCTCCCCGTAGGGGCAGAAGCTGATGGTGTGCAAGGTACATCTTGTTCTTGGGGTTGCGCAGCTCGGGCTGTGGGCGAACTGCCACTTGTCGCTGTAGCGGCCCATCGGGGAGCGGATTCCTCTGGAGTTGGAGGGGGAGGGGGGTATTGTGCTGTTTGATCGCCCCCTACTATCCCAGGGACAGGGAGACACAGCGGCTTTTGAGAATGGTGGGCAATCACTTCCAAAGTTCTGCCCACACAGTCAGTACACCTCTCCTACACTTGTCTCCCGCACTAAGATCATCTCGCAGAGAATGATCCCAGCCTAACCCTCCCTATTCTCTCCTATTCTGCAAGAAAAAACTACATTGAAGACTCAAACTCGCGATCGAGTAACTGCTGGGATCGAGGCGCAAACTTGCGACCTTGCGGATATGAGCCGAGCACTCTACCACTCAGCCAGCCGTTAAAATCTACGCTAAAAATCTTCCATTCCGAAAGCCGAAAAATTCCGAATTACGAAAAGTGTCTGGTCCCAAGGCTTTCGGATAAAAGGTTGTGCACCTGTACCATCCTAACAGATTGATCAGATTGTTCACAATCTTTATTTCTCAGTAGAACATTGGTTTGTTGGGAATTTAAAATATCTTGTCAAATGTCTGCCATTGTTTACGAACTCTCACACTTTTTAATTGAAATTCCCTTCCCACCATGGTAAACCCATTCCTCCTATAGCATTGGCTTCATTTAAATGTAAGATCAACTTCAATCTTGCTTGACATTCAAATCAAATGAGAAATTATACAATATTTTACCATTCTTCCCTGATAATCCTTTGCAACGAGACTCAATCTAGTTTCATATCACATGATTTAAAATTTAAAACATCCTATTCTCTGGTTGGGAACACAATGTTTCTTGGAAACTCTCAAATGCATTCCAAAACTCAAGACCACATCTATCAGTTTGTTTTGGCAAGTCTCTTTCTGGTCCCTAGTGCATTATAATATTTTTTTGTATGTCCATTATTTTTTATTTGATATGTCAAGACAATGGACTATTCCCACCAATGTATTCTGTCCCTTATTGTTCTTTCCTCTACCCAAACTAATTCTAATTTCTGATCTGAGCCACGATCCCTTCTCACTACTATCCTAATGTTATCTTTCATTGTCATAGAAAGCACATAAGGTATCTTGTTTTTCCATTCTTTTCAAGATGTCATACCTTGGAATGTTTTTGTAGTGATTCGACCCATTTGTCTATGTTAATAAATATTGCAATTATGGCCAAAACTGTGGCTCTTGAATTCTAGTGTGTGCATCTGTGTAGTTGCTTACTTTGGGCCCAAGTAGAACCACTTTAAAAATGTTATAAATCGCAAAAAGCTGGAAGCAGTGATGCAAATAGACTTGTGGGCATGTGGCAGCACTGGCTTGGAGTTGCAGGGGTCGGCCTGGCCAACCGATGTTGTTGACTGTGCCATGGTGCTGCTGCAGGGCCTCCAGCAGCACACTCCACCAACACATCAATCCAGACACATCGACCCGCGAACATCATCCTTCAGTTCACATGATCACCACTCTGTTTCCGTGCACCTGTGTGCCTCCCGCAACCAACCTCTGAACCCCCAGAGCATCTGATTTTTCTCTAATGTCACTCAGTTCCAGTGCAAGCTCATCAACATGAAACATTCCTTTATTCCTCTTTCTGCTGCAAAATATCTGTCATTTTCTGATTCCAGCACTCCCCTTGCCTCCAATGATCTAATAATTTTTTTTAAATAAAAACTATAAAAAACAGGTCGGAACAATTGGAATTAGAAAAACAGCTTGATTTAGAAAATGTGATTGGTCCATCTACTGTTAAACATAATAAGATAGCAGCATTAAAATTTAAATTAAATCAGATCCTCTCGGCAAAAGTTGTTAAGGTATTTCAATACACTAAGCAAAACAATTTCGAATTTGGTGATAAACCGCACAAACTTCTGGCACGCCAACTGAGAAAATGGAAAAAGATCACACCATTCAAAAAATTAGATCAGAAAAAGGTGAGCTGCTCACACTACCCAAAGATATTAACAAAACATTCCTAAAATTCTATCAAAATCTATATGCATCCAAAACATCAGCCGACTCTGCAAAGATCAAGAACTTTCTTGACAATTGCAACCTTCCATCGCTTAATGAGGAGGAACGAGAAGAATTAGGTGCTGAGATTACAATAAAAGATATTGAAGAGACCATTAAATCACTGAATCGTGGGAAAACACCAGGTCCAGATGGATTTAGTAATGAATTCAATAAAAAATTCAATTATTTAATTTCCCCTCGCCTACGAGCCCTTTATATACATGCTTTTAAAGAACAGACTTTATCACAAACCCTTGCCGAATCAACCATCACAGTCTTTTATTTTAATCAGTAATGAGTCGAAAATAAGTAGAGAAATAAAGCATGAAATGTTCAGATAAGGTGATCCCGGCCTCGACTGGAAAAATGTCAATCGGAATATGTAAAAATGTTATCGTTATCGCCTAATGTTTTTGCGAAGATGTAAAGCCAACCACATATACACACACATATACACACTAACAAGATCAGAGTTTTAATAAGTATATGATTCTGCTGTTCTTTAGAAGCTAAACCAACCATATTGAAGCTATGGCCTTAGAAGGCTTAGGAAGTTTGGCATGTCCAACTGGAAACCTCACAACAAAAAAAGCTGTACCTTGTAACTGTACCTTGATACACATGTCAATAATAAACTAAACTCAACTAAACTGGAAAATCTCATTCATCTGGAATGTTCCCATTTATCGTCATATGCATGAGTATGGGTAACAAGTACTACGAAAAATCTTGCTTGCAGCAGTACCACAGGCTAAGCCACAAAAACAAATTAAACATAAATTATACAAAATTCAAAAAGTAGGAAGACTGTAAGGAAGTCCATGGTAAGTGCAAGAAGTGGGCCATTGTCGAGCTGGGGTTAGGGTTACGTTTGATGGTTCAAGAACCTGATAATTGTTGGAAAGTAGCTATTTCTGAATCTGGTGGTGTGAGATTTCATGCTCCTGTACTTCCTGGTAGCAGTGGTACCAGTGAGCTGTGGTAGCAGTAGATGGTAGCAGTGAGAAGAGAAGAGCGCATGGTGGGGATCCTTGATGATAGATGTCACCTTCTTGAGGCAGCTCCTCATGTACATACTTTTGATGGAGCACTAGGTTGGAGAACAGGAGTTACTCTACAAAGCATCCTATAAAGATGGGAGATTAAAACTTGAGATGCTGTGTAGGTTGGGTGGCAGGGGCTTGGAATGCAACATTATTCTATGGCATATTCTGCCTGAGTAGACTGAGTGCTCGCTGAGGTCAGGAGTGACTGAAAAGGAAAATTACTGACAAATGAGTCATATCATCATATGGAACGGATTCTAGATGTACTGAAACTGACAAAACATGGTTCACGCTCAAGTACCAGCCTCAGTCAGGCTTGAGAATCAAGAGGGAATTCTGATCTAAACAGGATTGTTGGTCACTGAATCATGGACATCAAAGAAACCAAATGTATGAGTGCTTGGGAGAAATTCTTAAAGAAACTGTACCCTAAATGTGACAACTTCTAAGCAAAAAAACAAAATAGGTATTTTATTAAAATGCTAAAAAAAGAATTGTCACAGGGGCAAAGAATTGCACTAAAAACTGCACCCAAACCTAAAGTGTTTTTCTTGGCAAACAACACTGAAGTGAAAATCTGTAAACTAACTCTTTCAAGAACTGAATGAGGATTTAGTTCACTGATTGACTGCCAATAACAATCTTCCGAGCCATAATAAATGCTCCTTGAAGTAGCTAAGACGGTACGGTTGAGGCAGGAGACAACAAGATAGCGAACATCTACTGTGAACTGTTCCCCTTTAATCATTTGAAAGTGAATCCTTTAGAATCCAGTTTTCTTAACCTCAGTTTCATTTAATTCTCCCGCCAACCTTTTGATTGTTGCCTTCGGTTTTTAACTGCAGCAAAAGTAGGATCCATTGATTAACCAAGGCAATCAGTCAGTCCTTGGTACACACAAATATGGGGAAGAAAGCACAAAGACCTAAACCAAATGCATTTAAAGGCAACGTGCATTCCTCTATGTGACGATTTGCAGGTGCTCATGATAAAAATTGTACTTCCAGCAGCATTAAACTCAATATCACAACCTTTAAGGCTCCCTCATGCCTGGTCGATTTCTTGCCCATTGCTTGAATATGGGTTCAATGGAATGCACTATTTATAAACACTGTATTGTTTCATCATGGTGAGAATTCACTGCCCATTCAGATCATTTTGAGGTCCAGGATCCTGGGCCTAAATTTTTTGCTTGTTCACAGGCACATGATGGCAAGATTTACTGTGTGATGTTTATTGGTATAAATCCATCCATACTTGCAAAGAATGCGGGCAGATGCCTGGAATTACACTGCTGACTGCGCATCATGCAACAACACTGAGATTAGCCATGCAGGGATGGAGGTTGCTTGCCAAGACAATAATTTCAATTATTCCTCTAAAAATGCAAACTGAAATAATAAACAATAGACAATAGGTGCAGGAGTAGGCCATTCGGCCCTTCGAGCCAGCACCGCCATTTAATGTGATCATGGCTGATCATCCACAATCAGTACCCCGTTCCTGCCTTCTCCCCATATCCCCTGACTCCGCTCCTTTAAGAGTCCTATCTGGCTCTCTCTTGAAAGCATCCAGAGAACCAGTCTCCACCGCCCTCTGAGGCAGAGAATTCCACAGACTCATAACTCTCTATGTGAAAAAGTGTTTCCTCATCTCCGTTCTAAATGGCTTACCCCTTATTCTTAAACTGTGGCCACTGGTTCTGGACTCCCCCAACATCGGGAACAAGTGTCCTGCCTCGAGCGTGTCCAAACCCTTAATAATCTTACATTTCAATAAGATACCCTCTCATCCTTCTAAATTCCAGAGTGTACAAGCCCAGCCGCTCCATTCTCTCAGCATATGACAGTCCCGCTATCCCGGGAATTTACTTTGTGAACCTACGCTGCACTCCCTCAATAGCAAGAATATCCTTCCTCATATTTGGAGATCAAAACTGCACACAATATTCCAGGTGTGGTCTCGCTAGGGCCCTGTACAACTGCAGAAGGACCTCTTTGCTCCTATACTCAATGCCTCTTGTTATGAAGTCCAACATGCCATTCGCTTTCTTCACTGCCTGCTGTACCTGCATGCTTACTTTCATTGACTGATGAACAAGGACCCCCAGATCCCATTGTACTTCCCCTTTTCCCAACATGACACTATTTAATTAATAATCTTCCTTCCTGTTTTTGCGACAAACTGGATAACCTCACATTTATCCATATTAAACTGTACATGCCATGCATCTGCCCACTCAACCAACCTGTCCAAGTCAACCTGCATTCTCATAGTATCCTCCTCACAGTTCACACAGCCACCCAACTTTGTGTCATCTGCAAATTTGCTAATGTTACTTGTAATCCCTTCATCTAAATCATTGATATATATTGTAAATAGTTGCGGTCCCAGCACCGAGCCTTGCGGTACCCCACTAGTCACTGCCTGCCATTCTGAAAGGGACCCGTTAATCCCTACTCTTCGTTTCCTGTCTGCCAACCAATTTTCTATCCATGACAGCACTCCATCCAAATTACCATGTGCCCTAATTTTGCCCATTAATCTCCTATGTGGGACCTTATCAAATGGTTTCTGAAAGTCCAGGTACACTACATCCACTGGCACTCCATGCTGACTTGGACCGATCCTGTTACTGCTATCCAAATTTGCCGCTATTTCATTTTTTACGATTGACCCCACCACCGATGTCAGGCTAACTGGTCTATACTTCCCTATTTTCTTTCTCCCACCATTCTTAAAATGTGGGATAACATTAGCTACCTTCCAATCCACAGCAACTGATCCTGAATTTATAGAACATTGGAAAATGATCACCAATGTGTCCACGATTTCTAGAGCCACTTCCTTAAGTACCCTGGCATGCAGACCATCAGGCCCTGTGGATTTATCAGCCTTCAGTCCCATCAGTCTACCCACACCATTTCCTGCCTAATGTGGATTTCCTTCAGTTCCTCCATCACCCCAGATCCTCTGGCCACTCGTACATCAGGAAGATTGTTTGTGTTCTCCTTAGTGAAGACGGATCAAAAATACCTGTTCAACTCATCTGCCATTTCCTTGTTCCCCATAATAAATAACCCTTTTCAGTCTTCAAGGGTCCAACTTTTTTCTTAACTAATTTTTTCCACCACATACCTAAAGAAGTTTTTGCTATCCGCCTTTATATTCTTGGCTAGCTTACCTTCGTACCTCATCTTTTCTCCCCATTATCTTCTTAGTTATCTTCTGTTGCTCTTTAAATGTTACCCAATCCTCTGGCTTCCCGCTCATCTTTGCTATGTTGTACTTCATCTCGTTGATTTTTATACTGTCCCTGACTTCCCTTGTCAGCCATGGTCATCCCTTACTCCCTTTGGAATCTTTCTTCCTCTTTGGAGTGAACTGATCCTGCACCTTCTGTATTATTCCCAGAAATACCTGCCATTGTTGTTCCCTGCTAGGATATCTTTCCAATCAATTTTGGCCAGCTCCTCCCTCATGGCTCCATAGTCCCCTTTGTTCAACTGTAATAGTGACACCTCCGATTTACCCTTCTCCCTCTCAAATTGAGGATTAAAACAACATATTATGGTCACTAGCTCCTAATGGCTCATTAACCTCAAGTTCCCTTATCAAATTTGGTTAATTGCTCAACACTAAATCCAGGATTGCCTTCTCCCTGGTAGGTTCCAGTACAAGCTGCTCTAAGGATCCATCACAGAAGCACTCCACAAACTCCCTTTCTTGGAGTCCAGTACCAACCTGATTTTCCCAGTCTACCTGCATGTTGAAATCTCCCATAACAACCATAGCATTACCTTTACGACATGCCAATTTTAACTCTTGATTCAACTTGCTCCCTTTATCCAGGCTACTGTTTGTGGGCCTGAGGATAAGTCCCATTAGGGTCTTTTTACCCTTACAATTCCTTAGTTCTATCCATACTGACTGCACATCTCCTGTTTAAATGTCACCCCTTGCAAGGGACTGAATTTCATTCCTCACCAACAGAGCTACCCCAGCCCCCTCTGCCTACCTGTCTGTCTATTCGATAGGATGTATACCCTTAAATATTCAGTTCCAAACAGATCAATAGGTATCAATAAATTTGGTTTCAGATTTCAGATTGTTCTTATGTTAGACTATCTAAGTTCAGGCTGTTATGAAACCGCTTGTGAGAGGTGATCCCTTATTTCTGTACTTTCATACATTTGGAAATCAATGTTCATAATTTGATTAAACATACTACATTGCCACCCCAAAACCCAATCCATTTCCACCAGAAACTGCAGCCTAACAAACCTTAATCAAATACTTAGTAACAAATCTCCTGTTGTATGGGTTCCAATAAATCAGTTTTTATAAGAGTGGCAGTTTTTATTCCATTTCAAATTGGCAGGAAAACTAAACTGTCAGCACTGGGTCAAGGCACACATTCCAATCAATCCCCACATCAAATGGTAGCCGTATCCTATTTTTATAATAAGACCCTAATTTCCATCATACTAAAAATAAACCCATTGCCCGAAACAGGCAGGCAATCAGGTCACCTGACAGCAAGCCATTTTACATAATTGTGGCCAGTAAGGCCCCAGATTCCTCTTTGAATTTTTTCTAGCCTGGTAATGCCAGATGGAAGGGATTTATTACACCAGCTACCTCCTCAGACAGTCCTACACCTTTCTGCACTATTTGGTAGTCCACATGCTGCCACACTACTCTTCCTGTCTCTAATAAGTCCTCTATCTATGTTTCCCTCAAACATCATTAGTTATGCTAGAAGTAAGAAATGAAGAATCAAAGATGGGGTCAAAATTGCACTCCTGGAGTTGTGCCAGAGAATAGAATGAGAGGATTATTGTAAACAAGTTTATTAACCTACGCGGTCTTTAGTGCTGTAGAATGGTTTTGCTGAAAGTTAGCGAGGCACTGCCCAAGAAGACCTTCCTCTGTGGGGTCCTTGAGAGCTTGCAGCTTACATGTCCTGTTAATGCAGATGTTTTCGGACCAGGTTACCATAACAGACCAGGTTGGATGGCAATTGGTCATCAGTACTTTTCATGGCACAGTTCCTGAGAATCATCCTTGCTGTCACTTGCATGGGTAATTGTATCACCAAATAGCTGCCATGTCTGGACTGGGACGTTGCCATGAAATCATGCTCTCTGATGAAACGGGATGTTGGTAATGACAAGCCTGTGCTCCAAACATTTTGTCAGAAGGATCCTTTTGGACAAAGAACTTTGCATTTAGCCGTGGGATTGGAGAGTAGCCAATGTTGTTCCTTTGCTTAAGAAGAGAAATAGAGAGAATCCAGGGAATCCTCATATCAGTGGTCGGGAAGCTGTTGGAGAAGAGTCTTCCGTATAGGATTTATTCCCATTTGGAAAATAATGGGTTAATTAGGAACAGTCAGAATGACTTTGCATGCAGCAAGTCTTGTCTTGCTATTTGAATTTGTTTTTTCAAGAGGTGACAAACAGATCGATGATGATAGGGCAGTGGGTGTTGCCTGCATGGATCTTTGTAAGGCATTTGATAAAGTTTCCTATGGTTGGCTGATCTATAAAATTAAGATGCTCAGGATTAACAATGATTTGGTCATATGGATTCATAACTGGCTTACTAGTTGAAGGCAGAGCGTTGTGACGGAAGGGTGTTATTCAGGCTGGAGGTCTGTGACCAATGGAGTTTCACAGGGATCCGTGCAGGGACCCATGTTGTTTGTGATGTATATAAATAACTTGGATGTAAATGTAGATGGGTTGCAGATGACACCAAGATTGTTGGAGTTGCAAACTGTGAGAACGGATGTGAAAGTATACAGCGGGATATAGATCAGCTACCAAAATGGGCAGAGAAATGGCAGATTGATATATTTATCCAAGCAAGTGTGAGGTGTTACACTTTGGGAGGTCGAATACAAAGTGAAAAGATACATATAATGGCAAAATCTTCAACAGAATTTATGTAAAAAGGGATATTGTGATCCAAGACCATAACTCAGAAGTAGCAACACGTCGATATGTCCAGTGCAGACATTGTGGGCCGAAGGGCCTGTTCCTGTGCTTTACTGTTCCAGGTTATATGTTTAACTTCAATCAACCATGCCTTTGTTCCTTCTTCTGACCATATACAAAGCAATCGCAGTCACAAGTTCTTCTGCAAGCCAATCTCCTTTCTCCTTCAATGTGTTTGAGAAGAAAAACAATTCTAAATTATTACATAATATTTTGCACATGGTGTTCAAACTTTGAAAGTGTCTATAGGCCAACAGAATGGTGAAAATCTCATCAAGCTGCATTATTTTAATCCATGGATTTGAATGAAAATTAACTTGTGAAAAATTAAATTTTCAATAGGCTCAAGCATTGAGGTATTAATGTGCAAGAGTATTGTGTTACCAAGAATGGCTTATTTTATTTTAGGCAATGGGAAAAACTGGCATTCATAAAAAAAATAAAGTAGGAATTAGTATTGTGACAATTGCATATGATAAAATATTGAGGAGGCTTTAGGAGGAAAGCATGGTTTGAGTGGACGTGGCTTTAAAAATATTATACATATTAGGCTTGTTAGCAAGACTAAAGGCCATTAAACTGATGGGGCAGTCACTGTGTAGACATGAAATTGGCAAAGAGACAAAAAGTAGAATGAAATGGTGAAAAGTTGTTTACCAGCCTGAAGTGAAGTATTCACTCCGGTTGCCCAAGGGGTGATATTGGAACCAGAGCTCAAATTATATTTATCAATAACTCAGATGCTGGTGCACTGGGTATAATTTCAAATCCTACCGATCGCAAGGCTTGGAAATAGTGTGGAGAATAGTGGCAGACAGAGCCTAATGATGGAGAGGGATGTATGCATGGTACAATATATCAAATGCAATGCCAAAAAGTATTAAATTATGCCGTTTGTGTGAGTGGTAATATTCATTAAAAGGTTCAATTTTAAAACTGGTGTGTGATCGGTTGAATAGTTCATATACAGATTCTTTGAAGATGACAGGACAACTAATAAAAGCATATAGGATCAACGTTGTTATAAATAGAGGAATAAAGTATAAAGGCAATGAATTTATACTAAATCTGCAGAGATTACTGGTTAAAACTCAATCTGGAATATTGTAACCAATTCTTACAACTATATATTTTGTCAGGAAAAGCCTTGGGGAGAGAAGGGATTTATGTTTCGAGAAAAGTAAAATTACGACTGTCCTCAGAATGAGGGGGGTTAAGGGGAGATTTAATGGCAAGAATTTGAGCATTTTTGATAATGGAGCTCTGGATAACTCTAGCATGCAGCGCCTGAAAGAAACTGGTGAAACGTTCAACAGTAACTTTCAAAATGGAATAGGATGAGTACTTGGAGAGAAAAATCCTACAATGCCTCAAAGAGAAAACAGGACTGAGACCACTTGGATCACTTGAGTGGAAACAGGCCCTTTGGCCCACTGAGTCCACACCAACATTAAGCACCCATTCACACTACTCGGACATTAACTGCATTCTTTATTCTCCTCACATTCACATTGATCCCTTAAATTCTATCTCACCTTGAACAATGAAGGCAATTCCCAGCCACCAGTTACTTACAACTTTCAAGTCCTTGGAAGTCCCTGGGGATAGTGAGCATCGGGGAGGAACCCACTCATTCCCACACAGGAGGAACAGGCAAACTCCACACTGACAGTATCCAAGATCAGGATTTAATCAGAGTCTTTGGCATTCTGAGACAACGGCTCTATAAGTTGTGCCACAGTGCCGCTCCTCTTTCAAAAACCAAGCACACTGAACCTGTATCACAATGTATGGATGACCTGTTGATTATCATACTGTTGTTTGTGAGAACTTCACTATCTATATTACTAAAAGTCTGATCTTGACCACTTCCTGTTGTTCTGTATATTGATTTTAGAAAAAACGCTGCCACTTACGGCTGTGATTTTTGGCCATCTTACACAGAATCCCCCTCCGCTGCGCAGGACAAGAGGATTTTTCCCATCGATGAAAAATAAAAGAGCTATTAATGTTTTTAAAATGTTGAGATTATCTCTCCTGAAGGCCACGCCCCTTCCGGAGGGACTATAAAACCCGGAAGTGTTTAGTGCCTCAGTCAGTCTCTGCAAGATAGGGGAGCGAGAGGGTCACATCTCTAAGTCTGAGCTGTGAATAACACTGAACACATGTCTACTAAAATGTGAGTGGTTTTACTGACCTGTCAGTGCCCTTAATGTGATTTGAAAATATAGTTTGGAAATGCTAAAGCTGTGTTGCCTATGGTTTGGAAATGCTAAAGCTGTGTTGCTTTTGGTTTGGAAATGCTAAAGCTGAGGCCTTTGGTTTAGAAATGCTAAAGCTGTGTTGCCTTCAGTTTGGAAATGTTAAAGCTGTGTTACCTTTGGCGGCGCGACTCACCCGTTGCGGCGGCCCCTACAGCCTGTCTGTCTTTTTATTATTTTTTGTCTAGTTAAATGTAGTGTTAGTGTTTTTTTAATACTGGTTTTAAATGTGTATATGTGGGGGGCGGGGGGGGGGGGAGGGGGAAACTGTTTAAAATCTCTTCTCTGTCCGGGAGACCCGACCTTTTCCCTGTCGGTTCTCCGTTGTCGTTGGGGCCTAGCACCATGGAGCGGCCTCCAACCTGAACGACCCGGGAGCTCGGGAGACTGCGGAGACTGCGGAGCTGCGGACTACTCACCATCGTGGGGCTGGCCGGCCTCGGAGCGTGGGGAGCAGTGGTGACTCGCTGCTGCGACTCGACTCCTGGGGTTCGGAGGCTCCTGCAATGCAACCGCAGGTCCGGTGGACTGGGAGAGACCGCAGTCCGGTGGACTGGGAGAGACCGCTTCCCGGAGCTCCCGCAACGCGACTTCTCCAGCCTGTGTCGCGGGGTTAGAATGTCCCGGAGCGGGACGTACATCGCCCGGCACGGCTTCATGGCCGTGGGACATTCCAGCGCCCGCCGGGGGCTCCAACATTGTGACTTTTAGACCGGGAGCGGGGCCGTAAATCGCCCGGCATGGCCTAAAATGGCCGTGGGACTTACCATCGCCCGCCTGGGGCTTGGACATCGGGAGAGAAATGGAGAACAGGGGAGAGAAAAGACTTTGCCTTCCATCACAGTGGGTTCACTGTGATGGATGTTTGTGTGAATTAAATTGTGTGTATGTCTGTAGGAAATTATCTTCGTTTGTATGGCTGTGGAAACGGAATTTCGTTTGAGCCTCACTGAGGCTCAAATGACAATAAATGGTACTGTATTGTATTGTATTGTATTGTATTGTATTGTATTGTATTGTATTGTTTGGAAATGCCAAAGCTCTGTTGCCTTTGGTTTGGAAATGCTAAAGCTGTGTTGCCTTTGGTTTGGAAATGCTAAAGCTGTGTTGCCTAATTAAAGCTGCCTTGCCTAATTAAAGTTGCCTTGCCTAATTAAAGTTGCCTTGCCTAATTAAAGTTGCCTTGCCTTCTATATAATTAAAAGTCTAATCTTGACCACTTCCTGTTTGTGCTTTATATTGATTTTAGAAAAAACGCTACCACGTACGGCTGTGATTTTTGGCCATCTTACTCAGAGTCCCCCTCCGCTCATCAGGTGGCGAGGATCTTTCCCATCGATGAAAAATAAAAGAGTTATTAGTGTTTAAAAAATGTTGAGGTTCTCTCTCCTGACAATTATGCCATGAAGGCCACGCCCCTTCTGGTAGGAGGGGAGAGGGACTAAAAAACCCAGAAGTGTAGGCGTGGCTCAGTCTCTGCAAGATGGAGGAGGGAGAGGTCACCATTCTCTATCTTTAGTGGCCTTGCACCGTGCTTGAAGTAGTAAGAAACTGCACTTGAATTTGGTGGCCTTGCACCCTGCTTGAAATGGAATTTCAAGGAATAGCCGTGAGTCAACTGCCAGCCCACCAGCCGTGAGTGAGTGAGCTGCCAGCACAACAGGCTTGAGTGACTGAGCCGCCAGCCCAAGAATGCATTCTGCCCACAATGTCCATATTAGCCTTCTGGAAACCAGTCCCTTCAGCCCACAACACCCATACTAGTGATGCTGGGATCCTAGGGTCCCACTTAGTCTAGTACATCACTAAAAATCTAGTGGGTTTTTTTCAGTGCATCCTTGGGGTTTGGGCATTGTTGAAAGTCAAACTTTTCACTAATTGTTGCTGGACCATTGAAAAAGCAGTTGAATGTTAACCCTTAGCAGTGGGTTGAAGTCGCATATACAGTAGATCCAACTAAATAAGGATGGCAAAATGGTCATCCAAATGGACATTAAGGAATTTGATGACAATCCAACGGTTCCATTTTCACCATTACTGATACTGGCTCTGTTCCAGATTCATGTAAGTAAGACGATTAAAATTCCTTGGATGGTGAGATTGGCCACATCTTAGGATTTAGATTTGTTTATTGTCATATACACCAGGGTGCATTGAAATTCTTTGTTCACATGAAACTCACAGTGTACATGGTCCAAATTTCTGGATTATTCATCCATTTGATGCCAGGAAACACTATAAACTGTAATGTTTTTACTTTAGAAAACCAAGGACATGGTTGCCTGTAGATTGCTTTGGAACACGCTGAGGTTATGTATTGTGCTGAATAAATTAATAAAATCCTTATTTTTAAAATTTCAAACGTTCATCAGCTGTTTTATACGATCCCATTGAAAGTTGTGCTTATGTCGGGAAATTCAAATAAAAAGTACATTTAATGTTAAACTTTGTCCTGAAAGATTGACGGGAACTGTCACCGCAAAAGTAGAGCCAAAAAAAGAATTTAATCATGGACCGGTCAAAACTTTACAGAGACAGTGCCCCAGCCCCTGTCCCAGCCTCAGCCCCAGCCCCAGCCCCGGATGCCAGAAAGCGGCCAGGAAAACCCAATGGGGGCACTGGCGTGGATTCACACCTTCATCACTTTACACCCAGGAGTAGAGGCGTCGTCGAGTCAGCTCAGCCAATCTAGTGACGGCAGCAACCCCCAATTTCTAAAACCTATTTACAGAGGGTGGAGAAAGATTAAGATACACTCGTGACATAAAGGCTGAAGTTGGTTTCGCGTTTGCAAAAACGTGATTTTCTGAAATAAACTGTTATGAGATGCGCACCTGAAGTATTCAATGTCCACCGTGTAACATTATCAGGGCCAGAGGGGTTGGTAAGCAGTATTTATAGTTTAGCATTTGTATACGAAAGCCTCAGGTGCAACTCCAATGTCGTTGGAGTTGCACCTGAGGCTTTCAGGGGTTGTCGGCAGAGGCAGGGATTGACATCTGTCTCAAAGTTTTCTGGTTCGCTGATTTCTGGAGAGAACACCAGCAAAGATTCCTTCCAATAGCGCGCCATGGGTAGAAGGAGGAGATCGCGGGCAGCAAGTTGGGGCTTTCTGTGGATTTCTGTGGAGTACTCAAAAAACTGGGGTTGGTTCAGCTGTCTAATTCCTGCAAGATCCACGAGAGCAAGATCTGGACCACAGTGTTTTCTAAAAATATTAAGCACTGCAGGGGATAATGTTAATTACCAATGTCTGGCAATAATCTCTGGAGCAGATGTATTCAGTTGAAACTATTGTAATGAAAATCACAGAAACACACGAGAGACTGCAGACGTTGGAATCTTGAGCAAAAAGACACAAACTGCTGGAGGAATTCATCGCGTCTGGCAGCATCTGTGGAGAGAAATGGACAGACGACGTTTCGGATGGAGACCTTTCTTCAGATCTTTCTGCCCTCCACATGTGCTGCCTGACCCGCTGATTTCCTCGGGCAGTTTATTTTTCTATTGATGAAAATTACAGTGTGTTAGTGGAGGCTGGTAGCACAACTCAATATCACTGCCTGGATTGTAAAAGTCATAGAGTGATACAGTGTGGAAACAGGCCCTTCGGCCCAACTTGCCCACACCGGCCAACATGTCCCAGTTCCACACTAGGCACACCTGCCTGCGTTTGGTCCATATCCCTCCAAACTTGTCCTATCCATGTACCAAGATAAAATGTTAGCAAAATAAGAGTGAATATGTATTTCATACCGCGGTTTTCTCAATCTTAGAACACACGAAAGCGCTATAACAATGGTGTATAGCTCTGTAAAGGGAATAAACATTGTGAAAGGAAAGAGGATTTACGATCAGGAAGAATAACCGATTTCACAATATCCACACTATACTCCAGCCTTGGCTCCACAACTACCGAAAATATATTGATTCCTGATTTTAACATTTAAAATTAAGACCCAGAATTTTTTTTTCAGTTGCATAGTTAAATATTCTTACCGACGCTTATCCAAAGGAGTGTCGATTTAGACTCCCCTTTCCAGCGAAGAAAACTATTCCTCCTGATTTACTGATCCAAAACTAAACTAATAGGAAACGATTATTGTTCCCGAAATTGTCTAATTTGTGTAATCTCCCCCCCGAAACGAACCTTTTGAGTCTTGCTGGCATTCAAATGGATCTGCACAACACTCCTCGCAATGTCAGTATATGTTTGTACCCAATGCAGTGTGGCTGTGAATACATTCCCCACCCTTGCGTGTGTTCTTTAATGTTTATTTTATGTAATATTTGTTGTAATATTCCCGGCAAGTGTTTAGAGCCGGGAATATTACAACGAAAAGTATAAATTTAGACGGTTAATCACTACAATAGCTGTACGTTTGTACTACCTTTGACTATTTTGGTACCTACGGCCTTTAGAAAGATTAATGGCAATATATCTCATTGCTGCAAGGTGCAATCAGCAAATCACCCCAAGATAAAGTGTTTAGATTTATTGGTGGGAGGGGTGTAGTGTGAAATCAATTGGTCCAAAGAATATCAATGAAATGTATTGCTCACCAACGCGAATGAATACACCAATGGAATTCACGGCGAGGATCCCTGTCGCTTAACGTGGGTAACCGCGATATTCCTTCAGGCTGTGACGCCTCATCGGCACGGGGGAGCGTTTATTAGTTAGTCTCATTAACCGGCAAACGTGCCTTTTACACAGATTGTAGACAGGTGCAACGGCCTCTGCTCATAAAGCGAGCAAAAACTCATTAGTGTCCCGTCTCACACACGTCAGCCTCCCGAGGGCTCTTTAAAGAAAAAAAACCTGCCCGCAGTGATATCCGAATAAGAAATTAGAATGAAATGATTGTCAGTTGCATCGATTCTTTTTAAAGTCTGCTGTTAGCATTGCAAAGAAAACAATTACTAATGGAATCCGTTTGACTCTTACAGCTATACTTGATTGGAATGAAATTCAAGATGAAAACGTGAAGTGGAAAGTGCAAGACCTCTCCCCTCCCCGCCCCCGCCCCAGAAGGGGAGTGCAAAATGGGAAATGCCATTCTTGCCTTTCTGCGTTTTAAATACATTTGGAAACTCCAGTTGACAATTTCAGGTGCACTCTTTTCTTACGGCTGCGTGGTCTACGTTGAATCTAATTGGGATTAATGCTGATAAACTGCACATTCGCGCACAAAAGCTTCACGTGTAAAATTATACGCATCATTAAATACACGATTGAATGTGCTTTTAATGTAAATGTAGATTAATGTACGATTAAGCCATGTTACATCAGGGATAAATTGTATAATTTACGCTGCTAGCGGGAAACAAGCGTTGGAAGGGTTCGATTCTTTAAACTGCCAATGGCGAAAACATTTTCAGATATAACCCTGGCAATGTCTATAAATAGCCGCACAAGAGAAGAAACTAATATGTGGACAAATGATAATAAATAGAGCAAGAGAAGTACGGCGGACACTGCAGAAGCACAAGTTCCTCTCCACAGCAACTGCCTAACCTGCTGAGTATTTACAGCGGTTTCTGTCTCATCATTCTTGCACATCTGTAGTGTCTTTATAACTGAATTTTGTTCTCTATGTGTGAAAACAGCCATGTCTGCAGCTTCTGTGGTGATGTAGATAGCACCAATTTCAATTTTCCACAAAATTGGGGAAAGATTTGCATTGATGCAGCTCAGCGTACTTGTTAGTTTCAGACCTTCCGTGCAATACTGTACGGTTGCAATCAAGTCCATGTTGGGGAGCAAAGTCACCCACAAACAGATTGTCCGTTTTGATTATATGGAATGGGAAATAAATATTGGTCAGATCACCGAGGAGATCTGATTTCTCTGTGATAGTAGCCAGATATACATTATATCCGGCGGGAGACCACGCGTGGGATCTCCGGTATGGTCGCTTTCCCTCAGTTCTGCACGACAATATTATGCTAGAGGTCTGTGACGAGAAGCTTGAATGCTGAACAATCCAACCCTGAGTTACCGAGTCGCAGGTGACGCTGACGCGCTCTGGGCTACGGGAGCAGTGGCTGGCGCTGTTCTATTATAATGGCCTATGAAGAATTGCCATTAAATCAATGGATGCTCCTCTGTCTCCCGTGATTCCATCAGAACCGCTCACTCTGCGGTTATGGTCAAAAATAGAATTTAACCCAAAAGAGGCAATTGACTATTCACTTTTGAGCTGGATCCTTGGAACTGAGTGCGGGGGAGTGGGGAACAATGCAATGTAATAAATCTGGCATTGATTTAGATCACATGGGAACGCAGCTGGACATACAGCAGTGAAGTGCGTGTTAAGAGCGAAATGCCGGCGCGTCGCGGAGACTCGCTCTGTGCAGCTGTGAGGGTGGATTTGGAACCAAACTCCTTCTTGCAATGATGCTCGGCTCAGCCGTGTCAGCTCGGCAGGAGCGGATCTGGCGCCACATCAAATACCTGCCACTTGATCACTCGTTTACACGCACCCGGCACAGGGTAAAACGAGTTCAGCTGGAGCGGCCAGGAGTCGGTTCGGACAGTCTCCTGCACCCAAGCCTTGAACCGACTTAACAAAACATTATTATTTTGGCCGTCTCGGAGTGACCGCTCACGTATAGAGCAGATACGAACTGTGAAATCATCTAATAGTACCTGAAATGTTTCGACTCGTAACAGGAAGCCTCTAGTACGGGTTAAATATATACACATAACACTCGCTTACCATCTTGGCGTAATTATTTTACATTCCAGCATATAACGGCTGAATGCATGTGCTAAGAAGCTTGGTTTCTCGATTCGCCCGACCTGACGCACATATATAATTAAAAACTATACAACCAAGTTATGTTAAACCGATAGCGCAGCTAAAGTTGGGATCTAGCTCATGCATACATTGTACGAGAAATAAGTATTGGGGCACATTATTATAGTCTCACCTTCATATAAAGGCACAGAGTGCCTGTGTAATTTGCACCAGCGCAATATAAACCGGCCAGTCCAACAGTGGTAACCGGACTGAGCGGATCCACGGTTTGACGACCCCGCAGTTACTTTAGTTGGAACATGATGAAGGGTCTGAAGAAGGGTCTCGACCCGAAACGTTACCTTTTCCTTCGCTCCATAGATGCTGCCTCGCCCACTGAGTTTCTCCAGCATTTATATCTGCCTTAATTGCAACATGAGGTGTGTTTGATTCGGAAAAACAGATTTCATTGTTTGTAGACAAACACAGAACCAAAATTAGAATACCTACCGCTGACAAATTGTTTGGAAGGCGAAAATCTGTACCCATCATTTATAGTAGCTCTTAAACAAAATACAACTAACTTGCCCCTCTCATTGCATTTTTCTCTAAAGAAATGTTAATTAAACTTAATGAATCTTCTTCAGCATAAGGCACACGGAAACATTGGTGGATGCTATCATGATGAACTACCCGAACCATAAAAGGTATGTCCCAAGCGCACATACATTTACTTGTATAATGTTTATTAATGCGCATTCCACGATATTATACGTTTATTTTTAGTGATAAAAATGGTCAATGCCTGATTCGAAGTACAGATTTTACACTTTGGGAAATATCATTAAGCATGAATTTAAAGTATACCAAGGTGCTTTAAATCTAATTTGACAACGTTCCTAATCTAAGGCAAGAGACGCCCTTCCTCTTTTGCACAGTCTCGCTGATCAAAAAGTCATGGCGGGATCCATAAATCTTTTATTTTTTCTGATTCACAAGAGAAATAGGGAGGTGGGAGGTGCCGCAGTTTTAGTGTCAGGTCATCTGGGGATTCGCAGGTTAAATGCACATGATGTAGGACTAATGAACAAGAGATGGATATCATCTTCCTGGTCTTGACCCATGAAGGACCGACAATACTTTGAAGTTAAGCGAAGCTGTTTTTTAATTTAGGATTTGCAAATACGTCCATGTGCACCTAGAATATTCTCCCTCTCTTCCTCTCCCCCACTCTCCCCACTCCACCCCCCCCCCCCTCCCTCTCTCTCTTCATGTTTTTAAGATATTCTCCGCCCACAGAATGTTAGCAAGAGTATTTAGAATGTTAGCAAGCTTTCAAATGGTTGTGCATTGTGATGGAGGGTAAAATATACAACGTGGGAAAGAGAGAGAAACCCAGTAGAACAAACACTCTTGCAAAGGTTAGATCGAAAACAGTACTACCTGGTTCCCACAATGTATCATGGCCTAAGTATATGTGACATGCTTTGTGCAGAAAATAACTGTTCGTGTGACAAACTGACTAGTTAGAAACAGAATCGGTGGAAGTGAAACATTCTGATCACACGCAGAAATGTAGAGATGAGTTGCAGCCAAGTTAATGCCACGAGGCACAAGATTGTATTGTGAAGGAAGCAAGGGTTTAGCATGGCAGCAATCTGTGTACGAAGCTGTACGACGCTTCAACTTGCCTCTTTAGATGAACAACATCCGGAAAAGATCAGCGAATGCATTTGAAACGATTTACATTTTTCTATAATTTCTAAATGAAACTTTCCATGTGCAACAAGTGAAGGGTTGCTTTTGGTGTATCTGACAAATGGAACAGAGGCACTCATCCCCTAATTGCGAATATCATATTGAGTTAGGCTTCGATCAAAAGCCTGTTTATATTTATTTGGCAACGACATTGTTTCTATTCGGGGGCATATTTTACAACTATATGTGGTGCAGCCGCCAAGTTCCAATGCAGGGTCCGCGCACGTTTAAAACGCCCTGCTTCCAAGTTTATTTCGCGAAATGGTGAACAGTGTTCGGCCCATTGTATGCGGGGTTTGCTTATTGACTCACTCATTCGTAAAATATAGGGGTTAGCCGGTATGCGAGGTGAATTTCAGACACGAAGTGACTCAGGGCAGACGACATATCTCTCTGTGAAACCATTGTAGGGCGCGAGAGAAAATACATTTTATGGGACATTTTTGGATACTTGATCAGACCCATGAGTAAAATCACAGAGTCAATAGCCCATTCAGTCTCAATCGAGGTGGCATACGTTTATGATTGAAAGAACGTGCTTTATCTATAAAATGTTCAGATTCACCCGCTGATGAGTCTCATCAGGATCACCGATTCTGAAGCGAGATGGCGAGGTGCCTGATCTGAAATTAACTAAAGATGCTCACTGTATATTCACCATGTGAAGTGAGTATGCTGGTGGAGAGGGAGGGGAGTGCGGACAGAGCCATCTTTCAGATTAAGATGGTATGTTGAACATCTTGATCACTGTAACGCATTCCCCTCCCCTACTCTCCACTGGGACCAACCTCAATATATTGCCTGAAGGGACTGCAGATTGAAAAGGGAGAGCTGGAAATGAGCGGATGGCGCCACGCACAAATGGGCGCAAACTCAGACTGGGGACTGCACCGTGGGACAGCCCTGTTGACTTCTCGCAACTGTAAGGAGTAGCAGCTATGGTTGGCCAGTATGCCCATCCTGGGTCGGAAGCAGTGACGCCCTCTGCAAAGTACCCAACTAGCAGACCGCTCAAGTTCGGGCCCTGACAGTCGTCTTCAGTCAACAGGAAGAGCGTGTCACTAGCAAAATCTTGCAACGTGTGAAGTCGGTTGAAATATATATCTTACCTCTAAAACTGAAAGTAGATATTGAATTCCAATCATCCTGCACTGCTCTCCTAGATTACATTATATGTCGTTAGATGGCAGAATAATCCCAGGATCCCCAATGAGAATACATGTATCAAATGGCGGAATTATTATTACATTATTTGACCGTTGGAACCACAAATGTGTTGTAGACTGGCACTTTGCCGCTATTCTATGAATGAAACAAACTGAAGATTCATACCTGTTCACGCGGTTGGAGACTTTCTCCACTATTGAAGCCGACCTTTTGCTGGATTACACAGTTTAGCAGTTTCTGCAAATACGATGCCACCACATAAACCCAGCACAACACATACACGATGCACGACCAGCTCCCCTCATAGTCACGTTCTGTTTATCTCTATATATGTTGCACACTTTTATTTTGAAGATGTATTTTTCTGTCACTCGGACAATAAATGGGAGTCTTTCAAGTTGAAGCTGGGGTGGGTTTGCTATGGACAGGAAATGTTCAAACCTATCTGCCTTTCCGTCTGTCTGTCTGTCTGTCTGTCTGTCTGTCTGTCCGTCCGTCTGTCTGTCTGTCTGTCTGTCTGTCTGTCTCTCTCTCTCTCTCTCTCTCTCTCTCTCTCTCTCTTTATATATACATACATACATGTGTGTGTCTGTTATATATTCTAGATATAGCTATGTATTTATATATCTCGCTTGGTGATAAGAGGTAGGCCAACTGTTGAATTTCATGCGTTTCATAGAAGGAATGGAGGGGGTGCGTGGGATGGATGGGGGTGAGGGTTGAAAGTGAAAGAAAGGGTTTAAAACAGTAATGTTAATACGCCGGGATGTGGGATGTGTAATCAGAAATCAATCTTTAACATTGTGATCAACCTTCTCTCCCCCAGTGAGGAAACCAAGGCTATTCATCACTTACAGGTTTACTCTTCAGATGCTGTGCACAATATCCGGAAAGATGGCTCAAGGTTTTATCTTGTGGGGGACAATAAGGGGGAATGGACTGGGCTTGGAGTGCGGGATAGATCGCGGTGAGATTCACGGCTGTTCCTATCCTGGCTTCACCTTCAGCCGGCAGCGACTCAGTCGGAATTCTGCTGCTGCCCCGCTCATTCCAACAATTAGTTTTTTTTGTAGAGAGAGGTAACGGTAAAGGAGGGGGCGGGGTATAATACATACATGAACAATAGGTGCAGGAGTAGGCCATTCGGTCCTTCGAGTCAGCACCGCCATTCAATGTGATCATGGCTGATCATCCACAATCAGTAACCCGTTCCTGCCTTCTCCCCATATCCCCTTGATTCCGCTAGCCATAAGAACTCTGTCTAACTCTCTTTTGAATGTATCCAGTGAATCGGCCTCCACTGCCTTCTGAGGCAGAGAATTCCACAAATTCACAACTCTCTGTGTGAAAAAGTTTTTCCTCATCTCAGTTCTAAATGGCCTACCCCTTATTCTTAAACAGTAGCCCCTGGTTCTGGACTCCCCCAACACCAGGAACATATTTCCTGCATCTAGCGTGTCCAATCCCTTAATAATTGTATATGTTTTTCAATCATATTTCAAATCGAGGAGCTTAAAGCCCCCGGTAAAGTTTAGGCCGGTGGGTATGAAATAGAGAGTGGGGCCGGCGGTGGGCGAGGATAAGATCCAAAGGAGGGAGGTCAGTCCAACTCAATGGATATCAGACCCTGCGGCTATTTTCAAGCGGGCTCATTTCCAGAAGGTAGCGACTGTCACAAAGCTGTCATAAGATGGTTAACTCGCTCCTCTGGTGGTTCTTCCCGATAGACCCGGGAAATTAATTAACCTCTCTGTTGTGAACCGCCAACAATTGAAGCCGTCCTCTCGTCTACATCTTGCGCTTCGTAGGAACTTTATGGACAACCTGTTTCTTCTCTCTCGCCTGCAGCAGTTTCACGGTCATTTCAACAGTCATCGCGCTAGCAGACGTCCCGTCACCCGACCTTACCACCGTCACTGATGTGATATCACAGCATTTTACTAAACGTTTACTTTTGTTTTTAAATTTTAGCTCATAGCGTCACATTTTGCGTCTATCTTCTCTATCTCCAAACCTGGCGCAGATATATCGTTAAAGTCAATTTAAAACATCCGGACTTTTAAGAATGTTACCCGACCCCAGGGCTGTGTGAAACTAACCAACTAGACCCTCAGACTTGGAAACTTGTTTTTATGAAGATCTTTCGATACTTTCAGTTCGCATTCAGAACTAGCACACCTTATTTTAAAAAAAACCAGCAGACCTCAAAACCTTGATCAGTCTGAGCTTCCTTTCGACACTGACTTCGTCCATCTTTGTCCCAAAGTGACTGGGGTAATTCTGACCTGGAGTTAGGTGCAAGTTGGTGAAGTTGAAGTTAGGTGAAGTTGGCCTTCCTTTCTGTTTTAGTCGTCAGTTAGGATTGAATCCCAGCAGGCTCGGCCTGTTGATAATCTATTGTTACTGCAGATGTGCTCAGTGATATATTATGGATACCTTCTAATGGCTGACGCCTGTACTGTTCAATCACAATATCTGGAATTATCGGAAAAACTCTAGTTGGCGAATTGGAGCGACATTATCCTCACCATTACTAACGTTTTGTCGGATTGTATTGTTCGGCTGTTTGTTATAATACAGCTTTTTAAAAAACCGAAAATTAGAGGTTACAATTGACTGGATTGTTACATTGGGTTTAATATACCGGGAGATGTTTTAAACCTTCGTTTTAAACATGCAACCCATTCCCACAAAATGATTAAAAGGGGCTGATTTTGAATTTCTGAAACAACTTTACCATACAACTGCCTCGTACGCGCAATAGATGGTAAAACTTTAATAAATAAACTAGCAAGATTTACACGCGATAGGAAAAAAATGGTAATAATGTGAAGCTTTGCTAATTCCAAGTTTACTCAGGGCGAACATACTGTACCACGGGTGCTGATATTTTACGTTTGATTTTCTTGATCTGCTTTAGTCCCATTGTACGAGCTTCAGTATTTGTTTTCGCTCTAAATTATCTCCATGATACACCTCGCCGACCGACTATGTTTAATCTAAAGCATAAAAGGTACAGAAGGATCCCACACGTGTCTAGTCTGAACGATGTCCTTCCTGAAAGCAGATTCGTCCGAGTTGCCAGCACCGTCTCCCCCATGCTTAACAACGATGTTTCACATCTTTTAAAATCACTGTTTGTTGTTGTCACGTAGTTGCAAACTTTAGTTCACTCCTCAGTCTGGAAGGACTCTTCTGAGAGTTCAAAGCGAGTATCTGTGGAGACGTGGCGGATATTTCATTGTGACCGTCTGTTGGTAGAGAAATCCCACTCAGCACCAGCTCTCTCCATCGATTCCAACCACCTTTAACCGCCTGTCAACACACAAACCAGAAAGGCAACTTTAACCACTGATCCCATGCACTGATCGACCAAACCACAGGTCGAACATTCACAGCATAAAGGCAAACACCCCGCAGTGATCCGAGGCGAGAGAGCGAACGGTAGGCCGGAGGACGCGATTGGGGCAAACGGCCGCTTAAATAAGGGGATCAGATAGCACTTAATCACTTCATTGCTCATTAAATCCAAATGGACTGGTATATAACCAGGCCTGAGGTCACTTTAAAACTAAAGGCACGTCTTGTTGTGGGAGGTTTCATTTGCAAGGTATAAGATCTTTATTTGCACTCTGCATTTCCTTTATATTAATGGGATGGTGAATATTGTCGATTAAATATATAAAACGGTTTATAAACAGTAAGTAATTGCTTATATGTGAATATCTGTAGTCTGTCAACAGACGCACAATGTGATACTGGAATGGCCCTAATGTTGAGTTGTTGTTATTATTCTGTTCTCAAACCTGATGGAGATTATTATCATCTCGGGATTCACATCCAGCTCTGGTGCTCTGGTCTCCACAAGCCCAATATTTATTTGAAACAAGGATTACAATCGGTGGTAGTCTTTCACAATCACCAAAAGTAACATTAAAATCCGATTTATTATTAAACGTAAAAATGAAATAAAGTCAGAGTTCATCCGCTGTGATTTTCACTCAACAAGTATTAACTTTTTTTGCGATTGACTTTTGCAATTTTAAACCGAACCAGCCAGCACGATAAAGGCTGGCGGTCACATTTTTAACATAAGAAATATTCCCTTTGGAGAAATATATTTTGTCAGCAAACAGACAGTCCAGACTGAAATGTGTAATCTGCAAGGACGCTGTAATGAGAAAACGACGGGGTCTGGTTAGTGTTACTGTATTCCAAAGAAACAAGTTAGCCACCAGAAGTAAGGGGTCTGGGTACTTAGTTTACTCAATAAAAAGAGAAAGTATTTTGTCACAGATTGAATTCAGTAAGAATGCGCTTCAGTGATCCAGAAATAACCCACATCCCCGTTGCCATCCTCCCGGGCACAGGCCATAATGGGACAGGGGGCAAATTGCAGGAGAAGAAAAGCAAAATGTTCACGTACCGGTTCAGGCGCTAGTGAGTGGCCGACATTGACCAAGCTCCTTCCATCCTCCACACCGAGAACGCGTAACTCAGTCTCTCGTGGGCCACATAGCTGCAGCTGGACATTTTTTGGTCCATTTCGTCGCTCTGCAAGACCTGATAGAGGAAGTCGATGTACCTGGAGGCCAGCTTGAGGGTCTGGATTTTGCTGAGTTTGTCGGACGGCAGGGTGGGGATGATTTTCCGGAGCGACGAGAACGCCTCATTCAGAGACTGAGTCCGCTGACGCTCCCTAACGTTCGCCAGGACTCGCTGATTCTGCAACTCCTCGTAAGACTGTGAGCTCGGGCTGGACTTCTTGTTCCTTTTCCCGGGGTTTGGGCTCCCGTCCTCGCTGGACTTCTTGCTGTACCTTCTCTTGACGTCGTACCTTTTCTGCTGCCTGTCCGCGTCTTCGTCGCTGCTCGCTAGACTGTCCGCTGGAGAGACTGGGGCACTGCTCGGACTTTCTTGCATGATGTCTGACGGCATAGCAAACCGCCCTGGGAGAGGGGGCTTGCGGGAAGGAAACTGGAAACAGAATCAAAGAAGCAAAAATACTTTTCCCCACCGCTGTTAAATAAAACCTGGGAAAGAACCCCTTTTCGCATAAAATGGAGACCGAGTTTGGTGGAGTCAGAAAGCTCACCAACTATTTCCCAACCGTTTTGGCTGGTTAATGGGAATAAGAGCGGCTGGAAAGTTGTTACGAGTGCGGAGGTGGCAGGAGTCTGTGATTGGCTGGGACAAGGCTGTAGG